>NW_027473048.1:0-92710 GCF_030347505.1 Rhynchophorus ferrugineus
ATTTGGCAACCGGCAATGTAATTAGCATGCCGAATATTACTTGGAATGTGAATTGGAATGAAATCGCCAATAGATAAGACCATTTTACAATTTGGGCCCAAGTTAGAAGCAGAGCCTAAGGTGTAAATTATCGATAGTCCATATCTCGGAAACTATAAGAGATAATGCAATTTGGCAACCGGCAATGTAATTAGCATGCCGAATATTACTTGGTATGTGAATTGGAACGAAATCGCCAATAGATAAGACCATTTTACAATTTGAGAGCAAGTTAGAAGCAGAGCCTAAGGTGTAAATTATCGATAGTCCATATCTCGGAAACTATAAGAGATAATGCAATTTCGCAACCGGCAATGTAATTAGCATGCCGAATATCACTTGGAATGTGAATTGGGACGAAATCGCCAATAGATAAGACCATTTTACAATTTGGGCCCAAGTTAGAAGCAGAGCCTAAGGTGTAAATTATCGATAGTCCATATCTCGGAAACTATAAGAGATAATGCAATTTGGCAACCGGCAATGTAATTAGCATGCCGAATATTACTTGGAATGTGAATTGGAACGAAATAGCCAATAGATAAGACCATTTTACAATTTGGGCCCAAGTTAGAAGCAGAGCCTAAGGTGTAAATTATCGATAGTCCATATCTCGGAAACTATAAGAGATAATGCAATTTGGCAACCGGCAATGTAATTAGCATGCCGAATATTACTTGGAATGTGAATTGGAACGAAATCGCCAATAGGTAAGACCATTTTACAATTTGGGCCCAAGTTAGAAGCAGAGCCTAAGGTGTAAATTATCGATAGTCCATATCTCGGAAACTATAAGAGATAATTCAATTTGGCAACCGGCAATGTAATTAGCATGCCGAATATTACTTGGAATGTGAATTGGAACGAAATCGCCAATAGATAAGACCATTTTACAATATGGGTCCAAGTTAGAAGCAGAGCCTAAGGTGTAAATTATCGATAGTCCATATCTCGGAAACTATAAGAGATAATGCAATTTGGCAACCGGCAATGTAATTAGCATGCCGAATATTACTTGGAATGTGAATTGGAACGAAATCGCCAATAGATAAGACCATTTTACAATTTGGGCCCAAGTTAGAAGCAGAGCCTAAGGTGTAAATTATCGATAGTCCATATCTCGGAAACTATAAGAGATAATGCAATTTGGCAACCGGCAATGTAATTAGCATGCCGAATATTACTTGGAATGTAAATTGGAACGAAATCGCCAATAGATAAGACCATTTTACAATTTGGGCCCAAGTTAGAAGCAGAGCCTATGGTGTAAATTATCGATAGTCCATATCTCGGAATCTATAAGAGATAATGCAATTTGGCAACCGGCAATGTAATTAGCATGCCGAATATTACTTGGAATGTGAATTGGAACGAAATCGCCAATAGATAAGACCATTTTACAATTTGGGCCCAAGTTAGAAGCAGAGCCTAAGGTGTAAATTATCGATAGTCCATATCTCGGAAACTATAAGAGTTAATGCAATTTGGCAACCGGCAATGTAATTAGCATGCCGAATATTACTTGGAATGTGAATTGGAACGAAATCGCCAATAGATAAGACCATTTTACAATTTGGGCCCAAGTTAGAAGCAGAGCCTAAGGTGTAAATTATCGATAGTCCATATCTCTGAAACTATAAGAGATAATGCAATTTGGCAACCGGCAATGTAATTAGCATGCCGAATATTACTTGGAATGTGAATTGGAACGAAATCGCCAATAGATAAGACCATTTTACCATTTGGGCCCAAGTTAGAAGCAGAGCCTATGGTGTAAATTATCGATAGTCCATATCTCGGAAACTATAAGAGATAATGCAATTTGGCAACCGGCAATGTAATTAGCATGCCGAATATTACTTGGAATGTGAATTGGAACGAAATCGCCAATAGATAAGACCATTTTACAATTTGGGCCCAAGTTAGAAGCAGAGCCTAAGGTGTAAATTATCGATAGTCCATATCTCGGAAACTATAAGAGTTAATGCAATTTGGCAACCGGCAATGTAATTAGCATGCCGAATATTACTTGGAATGTGAATTGGAACGAAATCGCCAATAGATAAGACCATTTTACAATTTGGGCCCAAGTTAGAAGCAGAGGCTAAGGTGTAAATTATCGATAGTCCATATCTCGGAAACTATAAGAGTTAATGCAATTTGGCAACCGGCAATGTAATTAGCATGCCGAATATTACTTGGAATGTGAATTGGAACGAAATCGCCAATAGATAAGACCATTTTACAATTTGGGCCCAAGTTAGAAGCAGAGGCTAAGGTGTAAATTATCGATAGTCCATATCTCTGAAACTATAAGAGATAATGCAATTTGGCAACCGGCAATGTAATTAGCATGCCGAATATTACTTGGAATGTGAATTGGAACGAAATTGCCAATAGATAAGACCATTTTACAATTTGGGCCCAAGTTAGAAGCAGAGCCTAAGGTGTAAATTATCGATAGTCCATATCTCTGAAACTATAAGAGATAATGCAATTTGGCAACCGGCAATGTAATTAGCATGCCGAATATTACTTGGAATGTGAATTGGAACGAAATCGCCAATAGATAAGACCATTTTACAATTTGGGCCCAAGTTAGAAGCAGAGCCTAAGGTGTAAATTATCGATAGTCCATATCTCGGAAACTATAAGAGATAATGCAATTTGGCAACCGGCAATGTAATTAGCATGCCGAATATTACTTGGTATGTGAATTGGAACGAAATCGCCAATAGATAAGACCATTTTACAATTTGAGAGCAAGTTAGAAGCAGAGCCTAAGGTGTAAATTATCGATAGTCCATATCTCGGAAACTATAAGAGATAATGCAATTTCGCAACCGGCAATGTAATTAGCATGCCGAATATCACTTGGAATGTGAATTGGGACGAAATCGCCAATAGATAAGACCATTTTACAATTTGGGCCCAAGTTAGAAGCAGAGCCTAAGGTGTAAATTATCGATACTCCATATCTCGGAAACTATACGAGATAATGCAATTTGGCAACCGGCAATGTAATTAGCATGCCGAATATTACTTGGAATGTGAATTGGAACGAAATAGCCAATAGATAAGACCATTTTACAATTTGGGCCCAAGTTAGAAGCAGAGCCTAAGGTGTAAATTATCGATAGTCCATATCTCGGAAACTATAAGAGATAATGCAATTTGGCAACCGGCAATGTAATTAGCATGCCGAATATTACTTGGAATGTGAATTGGAACGAAATCGCCAATAGGTAAGACCATTTTACAATTTGGGCCCAAGTTAGAAGCAGAGCCTAAGGTGTAAATTATCGATAGTCCATATCTCGGAAACTATAAGAGATAATTCAATTTGGCAACCGGCAATGTAATTAGCATGCCGAATATTACTTGGAATGTGAATTGGAACGAAATCGCCAATAGATAAGACCATTTTACAATATGGGCCCAAGTTAGAAGCAGAGCCTAAGGTGTAAATTATCGATAGTCCATATCTCGGAAACTATAAGAGATAATGCAATTTGGCAACCGGCAATGTAATTAGCATGCCGAATATTACTTGGAATGTGAATTGGAACGAAATCGCCAATAGATAAGACCATTTTACAATTTGGGCCCAAGTTAGAAGCAGAGCCTAAGGTGTAAATTATCGATAGTCCATATCTCGGAAACTATAAGAGATAATGCAATTTGGCAACCGGCAATGTAATTAGCATGCCGAATATTACTTGGAATGTAAATTGGAACGAAATCGCCAATAGATAAGACCATTTTACAATTTGGGCCCAAGTTAGAAGCAGAGCCTATGGTGTAAATTATCGATAGTCCATATCTCGGAAACTATAAGAGATAATGCAATTTGGCAACCGGCAATGTAATTAGCATGCCGAATATTACTTGGAATGTGAATTGGAACGAAATCGCCAATAGATAAGACCATTTTACAATTTGGGCCCAAGTTAGAAGCAGAGCCTAAGGTGTAAATTATCGATAGTCCATATCTCGGAAACTATAAGAGTTAATGCAATTTGGCAACCGGCAATGTAATTAGCATGCCGAATATTACTTGGAATGTGAATTGGAACGAAATCGCCAATAGATAAGACCATTTTACAATTTGGGCCCAAGTTAGAAGCAGAGCCTAAGGTGTAAATTATCGATAGTCCATATCTCTGAAACTATAAGAGATAATGCAATTTGGCAACCGGCAATGTAATTAGCATGCCGAATATTACTTGGAATGTGAATTGGAACGAAATCGCCAATAGATAAGACCATTTTACCATTTGGGCCCAAGTTAGAAGCAGAGCCTATGGTGTAAATTATCGATAGTCCATATCTCGGAAACTATAAGAGATAATGCAATTTGGCAACCGGCAATGTAATTAGCATGCCGAATATTACTTGGAATGTGAATTGGAACGAAATCGCCAATAGATAAGACCATTTTACAATTTGGGCCCAAGTTAGAAGCAGAGCCTAAGGTGTAAATTATCGATAGTCCATATCTCGGAAACTATAAGAGTTAATGCAATTTGGCAACCGGCAATGTAATTAGCATGCCGAATATTACTTGGAATGTGAATTGGAACGAAATCGCCAATAGATAAGACCATTTTACAATTTGGGCCCAAGTTAGAAGCAGAGGCTAAGGTGTAAATTATCGATAGTCCATATCTCGGAAACTATAAGAGATAATGCAATTTGGCAACCGGCAATGTAATTAGCATGCCGAATATTACTTGGAATGTGAATTGGAACGAAATTGCCAATAGATAAGACCATTTTACAATTTGGGCCCAAGTTAGAAGCAGAGCCTAAGGTGTAAATTATCGATAGTCCATATCTCTGAAACTATAAGAGATAATGCAATTTCGCAACCGGCAATGTTATTAGCATGCCGAATATTACTTGGAATGTGAATTGGGACGAAATCGCCAATAGATAAGGCCATTTTACAATTTGGGCCCAAGTTAGAAGCAAAGCCTAAGGTGTAAATTATCGATAGTCCATATCTCGGAAACTATAGGAGATAATGCAATTTGGCAACCGGCAATGTAATTAGCATGCGGAATATTACTTGGAATGTGAATTGGAGCGAAATCGCCAATAGATAAGACCATTTTACAATTTGGGCCCAAGTTAGAAGCAGAGCTTAAGGTGTAAATTATTGATAGTCCATATCTCGGAAACTATAAGAGATAATGCAATTTGGCAACCGGCAATGTAATTAGCATGCCGAATATTACTTGGAATGTGAATTGGAACGAAATCGCCAATAGATAAGACCATTTTACAATTTGGGCCCAAGTTAGAAGCAGAGCCTAAGGTGTAAATTATCGATAGTCCATATCTCGGAAACTATAAGAGATAATGCAATTTGGCAACCGGCAATGTAATTAGCATGCCGAATATTACTTGGAATGTGAATTGGAACGAAATCGCCAATAGATAAGACCATTTTACAATTTGGGCCCAAGTTAGAAGCAGAGCCTAAGGTGTAAATTATCGATAGTCCATATCTCGGAAACTATAAGAGATAATGCAATTTGGCAACCGGCAATGTAATTAGCATGCCGAATATTACTTGGTATGTGAATTGGAACGAAATCGCCAATAGATAAGACCATTTTACAATTTGGGAGCAAGTTAGAAGCAGAGCCTAAGGTGTAAATTATCGATAGTCCATATCTCGGAAACTATAAGAGATAATGCAATTTCGCAACCGGCAATGTAATTAGCATACCGAATATCACTTGGAATGTGAATTGGGACGAAATCGCCAATAGATAAGACCATTTTACAATTTGGGCCCAAGTTAGAAGCAGAGCCTAAGGTGTAAATTATCGATAGTCCATATCTCGGAAACTATAAGAGATAATGCAATTTGGCAACCGGCAATGTAATTAGCATGCCGAATATTACTTGGAATGTGAATTGGAACGAAATAGCCAATAGATAAGACCATTTTACAATTTGGGCCCAAGTTAGAAGCAGAGCCTAAGGTGTAAATTATCGATAGTCCATATCTCGGAAACTATAAGAGATAATGCAATTTGGCAACCGGCAATGTAATTAGCATGCCGAATATTACTTGGAATGTGAATTGGAACGAAATCGCCAATAGGTAAGACCATTTTACAATTTGGGCCCAAGTTAGAAGCAGAGCCTAAGGTGTAAATTATCGATAGTCCATATCTCGGAAACTATAAGAGATAATTCAATTTGGCAACCGGCAATGTAATTAGCATGCCGAATATTACTTGGAATGTGAATTGGAACGAAATCGCCAATAGATAAGACCATTTTACAATATGGGCCCAAGTTAGAAGCAGAGCCTAAGGTGTAAATTATCGATAGTCCATATCTCGGAAACTATAAGAGATAATGCAATTTGGCAACCGGCAATGTAATTAGCATGCCGAATATTACTTGGAATGTGAATTGGAACGAAATCGCCAATAGATAAGACCATTTTACAATTTGGGCCCAAGTTAGAAGCAGAGCCTAAGGTGTAAATTATCGATAGTCCATATCTCTGAAACTATAAGAGATAATGCAATTTCGCAACCGGCAATGTAATTAGCATGCCGAATATTACTTGGAATGTGAATTGGGACGAAATCGCCAATAGATAAGGCCATTTTACAATTTGGGCCCAAGTTAGAAGCAGAGCCTAAGGTGTAAATTATCGATAGTCCATATCTCGGAAACTATAAGAGATAATGCAATTTGGCAACCGGCAATGTAATTAGCATGCCGAATATTACTTGGAATGTGAATTGGAACGAAATCGCCAATAGATAAGACCATTTTACAATTTGGGCCCAAGTTAGAAGCAGAGCCTAAGGTGTAAATTATTGATAGTCCATATCTCGGAAACTATAAGAGATAATGCAATTTGGCAACCGGCAATGTAATTAGCATGCCGAATATTACTTGGAATGTGAATTGGAACGAAATCGCCAATAGATAAGACCATTTTACAATTTGGGCCCAAGTTAGAAGCAGAGCCTAAGGTGTAAATTATCGATAGTCCATATCTCGGAAACTATAAGAGATAATGCAATTTGGCAACCGGCAATGTTATTAGCATGCCGAATATTACTTGGAATGTGAATTGGAACGAAATCGCCAATAGATAAGACCATTTTACAATTTGGGCCCAAGTTAGAAGCAGAGCCTAAGGTGTAAATTATCGATAGTCCATATCTCGGAAACTATAAGAGATAATGCAATTTGGCAACCGGCAATGTAATTAGCATGCCGAATATTACTTGGAATGTGAATTGGAACGAAATCGCCAATAGATAAGACCATTTTACAATTTGGGCCCAAGTTAGAAGCAGAGCCTAAGGTGTAAATTATCGATAGTCCATATCTCGGAAACTGTAAGAGATAATGCAATTTGGCAACCGGCAATGTAATTAGCATGCCGAATATTACTTGGAATGTGAATTGGAACGAAATTGCCAATAGATAAGACCATTTTACAATTTGGGCCCAAGTTAGAAGCAGAGCCTAAGGTGTAAATTATCGATAGTCCATATCTCTGAAACTATAAGAGATAATGCAATTTAGCAACCGGCAATGTAATTAGCATGCCGAATATTACTTGGAATGTGAATTGGGACGAAATTGCCAATAGATAAGGCCATTTTACAATTTGGGCCCAAGTTAGAAGCAGAGCCTAAGGTGTAAATTATCGATAGTCCATATCTCGGAAACTATAAGAGATAATGCAATTTGGCAACCGGCAATGTAATTAGCATGCCGAATATCACTTGGAATGTGAATTGGGACGAAATCGCCAATAGATAAGACCATTTTACAATTTGGGCCCAAGTTAGAAGCAGAGCCTAAGGTGTAAATTATCGATAGTCCATATCTCGGAAACTATAAGAGATAATGCAATTTGGCAACCGGCAATGTAATTAGCATGCCGAATATTACTTGGAATGTGAATTGGAACGAAATCGCCAATAGATAAGACCATTTTACAATTTGGGCCCAAGTTAGAAGCAGAGCCTAAGGTGTAAATTATCGATAGTCTATATCTCGGAAACTATAAGAGATAATGCAATTTGGCAACCGGCAATGTAATTAGCATGCCGAATATTACTTGGAATGTGAATTGGAACGAAATCGCCAATAGATAAGACCATTTTACAATTTGGGCCCAAGTTAGAAGCAGAGCCTAAGGTGTAAATTATCGATAGTCCATATCTCGGAAACTATAAGAGATAATGCAATTTCGCAACCGGCAATGTAATTAGCATGCCGAATATTACTTGGAGTGTGAATTGGAACGAAATCGCCAATAGATAAGACCATTTTACAATTTGGGCCCAAGTTAGAAGCAGAGCCTAAGGTGTAAATTATCGATAGTCCATATCTCGGAAACTATAAGAGATAATGCAATTTGGCAACCGGCAATGTAATTAGCATGCCAAATATTACCTGGAATGTGAATTGGAACGAAATCGCCAATAGATAAGACCATTTTACAATTTGGGCCCAAGTTAGAAGCAGAGCCTAAGGTGTAAATTATCGATAGTCCATATCTCGGAAACTATAAGAGATAATGCAATTTGGCAACCGGCAATGTAATTAGCATGCCGAATATTACTTGGAATGTGAATTGCAACTAAATCGCCAATAGATAAGACCATTTTACAATTTGGGCCCAAGTTAGAAGCAGAGCCTAAGGTGTAAATTATCGATAGTCCATATCTCGGAAACTATAAGAGATAATGCAATTTGGCAACCGGCAATGTAATTAGCATGCCGAATATTACTTGGAATGTGAATTGGAACGAAATCGCCAATAGATAAGACCATTTTACAATTTGGGCCCAAGTTAGAAGCAGAGCCTAAGGTGTAAATTATCGATAGTCCATATCTCGGAAACTATAGAGATAATGCAATTTGGCAACCGGCAATGTAATTAGCATGCCGAATATTACTTGGAATGTGAATTGCAACTAAATCGCCAATAGATAAGACCATTTTACAATTTGGGCCCAAGTTAGAAGCAGAGCCTAAGGTGTAAATTATCGATAGTCCATATCTCGGAAACTATAAGAGATAATGCAATTTGGCAACCGGCAATGTAATTAGCATGCCGAATATTACTTGGAATGTGAATTGGAACGAAATCGCCAATAGATAAGACCATTTTACAATTTGGGCCCAAGTTAGAAGCAGAGCCTAAGGTGTAAATTATCGATAGTCCATATCTCGGAAACTATAAGAGATAATGCAATTTCGCAACCGGCAATGTAATTAGCATGCCGAATATCACTTGGAATGTGAATTGGGACGAAATCGCCAATAGATAAGACCATTTTACAATTTGGGCCCAAGTTAGAAGCAGAGCCTAAGGTGTAAATTATCGATAGTCCATATCTCGGAAACTATAAGAGATAATGCAATTTGGCAACCGGCAATGTAATTAGCATGCCGAATATTACATGGAATGTGAATTGGAACGAAATCGCCAATAGGTAAGACCATTTTACAATTTGGGCCCAAGTTAGAAGCAGAGCCTAAGGTGTAAATTATCGATAGTCCATATCTCGGAAACTATAAGAGATAATTCAATTTGGCAACCGGCAATGTAATTAGCATGCCGAATATTACTTGGAATGTGAATTGGAACGAAATCGCCAATAGATAAGACCATTTTACAATTTGGGCCCAAGTTAGAAGCAGAGCCTAAGGTGTAAATTATCGATAGTCCATATCTCGGAAACTATAAGAGATAATGCAATTTGGCAACCGGCAATGTAATTAGCATGCCGAATATTACTTGGAATGTGAATTGGAACGAAATCGCCAATAGATAAGACCATTTTACAATTTGGGCCCAAGTTAGAAGCAGAGCCTATGGTGTAAATTATCGATAGTCCATATCTCGGAAACTTTCAGAGATAATGCAATTTGGCAACCGGCAATGTAATTAGCATGCCGAATATTACATGGAATGTGAATTGGAACGAAATCGCCAATAGATAAGACCATTTTACAATTTGGGCCCAAGTTAGAAGCAGAGCCTAAGGTGTAAATTATCGATAGTCCATATCTCGGAAACTATAAGAGTTAATGCAATTTGGCAACCGGCAATGTAATTAGCATGCCGAATATTACTTGGAATGTGAATTGGAACGAAATCGACAATAGATAAGACCATTTTACAATTTGGGCCCAAGTTAGAAGCAGAGCCTAAGGTGTAAATTATCGATAGTCCATATCTCGGAAACTATAAGAGATAATGCAATTTGGCAACCGGCAATGTAATTAGCATGCCGAATATTACTTGGAATGTGAATTGGAACGAAATTGCCAATAGATAAGACCATTTTACAATTTGGGCCCAAGTTAGAAGCAGAGCCTAAGGTGTAAATTATCGATAGTCCATATCTCTGAAACTATAAGAGATAATGCAATTTCGCAACCGGCAATGTAATTAGCATGCCGAATATTACTTGGAATGTGAATTGGGACGAAATCGCCAATAGATAAGGCCATTTTACAATTTGGGCCCAAGTTAGAAGCAGAGCCTAAGGTGTAAATTATCGATAGTCCATATCTCGGAAACTATAAGAGATAATGCAATTTGGCAACCGGCAATGTAATTAGCATGCGGAATATTACTTGGAATGTGAATTGGAACGAAATCGCCAATAGATAAGACCATTTTACAATTTGGGCCCAAGTTAGAAGCAGAGCCTAAGGTGTAAATTATTGATAGTCCATATCTCGGAAACTATAAGAGATAATGCAATTTGGGAACCGGCAATGTAATTAGCATGCCGAATATTACTTGGAATGTGAATTGGAACGAAATCGCCAATAGATAAGACCATTTTACAATTAGGGCCCAAGTTAGAAGCAGAGCCTAAGGTGTAAATTATCGATAGTCCATATCTCGGAAACTATAAGAGATAATGCAATTTGGCAACCGGCAATGTAATTAGCATGCCGAATATTACTTGGAATGTGAATTGGAACGAAATCGCCAATAGATAAGGCCATTTTACAATTTGGGCCCAAGTTAGAAGCAGAGCCTAAGGTGTAAATTATCGATAGTCCATATCTCGGAAACTATAAGAGTTAATGCAATTTGGCAACCGGCAATGTAATTAGCATGCCGAATATTACTTGGAATGTGAATTGGAACGAAATTGCCAATAGATAAGACCATTTTACAATTTGGGCCCAAGTTAGAAGCAGAGCCTAAGGTGTAAATTATCGATAGTCCATATCTCTGAAACTATAATAGATAATGCAATTTCGCAACCGGCAATGTAATTAGCATGCCGAATATTACTTGGAATGTGAATTGGGACGAAATCGCCAATAGATAAGACCATTTTACAATTTGGGCCCAAGTTAGAAGCAGAGCCTAAGGTGTAAATTATTGATAGTCCATATCTCGGAAACTATAAGAGATAATGCAATTTGGGAACCGGCAATGTAATTAGCATGCCGAATATTACTTGGAATGTGAATTGGAACGAAATCGCCAATAGATAAGACCATTTTACAATTTGGGCCCAAGTTAGAAGCAGAGCCTAAGGTGTAAATTATCGATAGTCCATATCTCGGAAACTATAAGAGATAATGCAATTTGGCAACCGGCAATGTAATTAGCATGCCGAATATTACTTGGAATGTGAATTGGAACGAAATCGCCAATAGATAAGGCCATTTTACAATTTGGGCCCAAGTTAGAAGCAGAGCCTAAGGTGTAAATTATCGATAGTCCATATCTCGGAAACTATAAGAGATAATGCAATTTGGCAACCGGCAATATAATTAGCATGCCGAATATTACTTGGAATGTGAATTGGAACGAAATCGCCAATAGATAAGACCACTTTACAATTTGGGAGCAAGTTAGAAGCAGAGCCTAAGGTGTAAATTATCGATAGTCCATATCTCGGAAACTATAAGAGATAATGCAATTTCGCAACCGGCAATATACTTAGCATGCCGAATATCACTTGGAATGTGAATTGGGACGAAATCGCCAATAGATAAGACCATTTTACAATTTGGGCCCAAGTTAGAAGCAGAGCCTAAGGTGTAAATTATCGATAGTCCATATCTCGGAAACTATAAGAGATAATGCAATTTGGCAACCGGCAATGTAATTAGCATGCCGAATATTACTTGGAATGTGAATTGGAACGAAATCGCCAATAGATAAGACCATTTTATAATTTGGGCCCAAGTTAGAAGCAGAGCCTAAGGTGTAAATTATCGATAGTCCATATCTCGGAAACTATAAGAGATAATGCAATTTGGCAACCGGCAATGTAATTAGCATGCCGAATATTACTTGGAATGTGAATTGGAACGGAATCGCCAATAGGTAAGACCATTTTACAATTTGGGCCCAAGTTAGAAGCAGAGCCTAAGGTGTAAATTATCGATAGTCCATATCTCGGAAACTATAAGAGATAATGCAATTTGGCAACCGGCAATGTAATTAGCATGCCGAATATTACTTGGAATGTGAATTGGAACGAAATAGCCAATAGATAAGACCATTTTACAATTTGGGCCCAAGTTAGAAGCAGAGCCTAAGGTGTAAATTATCGATAGTCCATATCTCGGAAACTATAAGAGATAATGCAATTTGGCAACCGGCAATGTAATTAGCATGCCGAATATTACTTGGAATGTGAATTGGAACGAAATTGCCAATAGATAAGACCATTTTACAATTTGGGCCCAAGTTAGAAGCAGAGCCTAAGGTGTAAATTATCGATAGTCCATATCTCTGAAACTATAAGAGATAATGCAATTTCGCAACCGGCAATGTAATTAGCATGCCGAATATTACTTGGAATGTGAATTGGGACGAAATCGCCAATAGATAAGGCCATTTTACAATTTGGGCCCAAGTTAGAAGCAGAGCCTAAGGTGTAAATTATCGATAGTCCATATCTCGGAAACTATAAGAGATAATGCAATTTGGCAAACGGCAATGTAATTAGCATGCCGAATATTACTTGGAATGTGAATTGGAACGAAATCGCCAATAGATAAGACCATTTTACAATTTGGGCCCAAGTTAGAAGCAGAGCCTAAGGTGTAAATTATTGATAGTCCATATCTCGGAAACTATAAGAGATAATGCAATTTGGCAACCGGCAATGTAATTAGCATGCCGAATATTACTTGGAATGTGAATTGGAACGAAATCGCCAATAGATAAGACCATTTTACAATTTGGGCCCAAGTTAGAAGCAGAGCCTAAGGTGTAAATTATCGATAGTCCATATCTCGGAAACTATAAGAGATAATGCAATTTGGCAACCGTCAATGTAATTAGCATGCCGAATATTACTTGGAATGTGAATT
This sequence comes from Rhynchophorus ferrugineus, assembly GCF_030347505.1. NCBI lineage: Eukaryota > Metazoa > Arthropoda > Insecta > Coleoptera > Curculionidae > Rhynchophorus > Rhynchophorus ferrugineus. Next base: position 13,405 of record NW_027473048.1, read on the forward strand.
GGAACGAAATCGCCAATAGATAAGACCATTTTACAATTTGGGCCCAAGTTAGAAGCAGAGCCTAAGGTGTAAATTATCGATAGTCCATATCTCGGAAACTATAAGAGATAATGCAATTTGGCACCGGCAATGTAATTAGCATGCCGAATATTACTTGGAATGTGAATTGGAACGAAATCGCCAATAGATAAGACCATTTTACAATTTGGGCCCAAGTTAGAAGCAGAGCCTAAGGTGTAAATTATTGATAGTCCATATCTCGGAAACTATAAGAGATAATGCAATTTCACAACCGGCAATGTAATTAGCATGCCGAATATCACTTGGAATGTGAATTGGGACGAAATCGCCAATAGATAAGACCATTTTACAATTTGGGCCCAAGTTAGAAGCAGAGCCTAAGGTGTAAATTATCGATAGTCCATATCTCGGAAACTATAAAAGATAATGCAATTTGGCAACCGGCAATGTAATTAGCATGCCGAATATTACATGGAATGTGAATTGGAACGAAATCGCCAATAGATAAGACCATTTTACAATTTGGGCCCAAGTTAGAAGCAGAGCCTAAGGTGTAAATTATCGATAGTCCATATCTCGGAAACTATAAGAGTTAATGCAATTTGGCAACCGGCAATGTAATTAGCATGCCGAATATTACTTGGAATGTGAATTGGAACGAAATCGCCAATAGAAAAGACCATTTTACAATTTGGGCCCAAGTTAGAAGCAGAGCCTAAGGTGTAAATTATCGATAGTCCATATCTCGGAAACTATAAGAGATAATGCAATTTGGCAACCGGCAATGTAATTAGCATGCCGAATATTACTTGGAATGTGAATTGGAATGAAATTGCCAATAGATAAGACCATTTTACAATTTGGGCCCAAGTTAGAAGCAGAGCCTAAGGTGTAAATTATCGATAGTCCATATCTCTGAAACTATAAGAGATAATGCAATTTCGCAACCGGCAATGTAATTAGCATGCCGAATATTACTTGGAATGTGAATTGGGACGAAATCGCCAATAGATAAGGCCATTTTACAATTTGGGCTCAAGTTAGAAGCAGAGCCTAAGGTGTAAATTATCGATAGCCCATATCTCGGAAACTATAAGAGATAATGCAATTTGGCAACCGGCAATGTAATTAGCATGCCGAATATTACTTGGAATGTGAATTGGAACGAAATCGCCAATAGATAAGACCATTTTACAATTTGGGCCCAAGTTAGAAGCAGAGCCTAAGGTGTAAATTATCGATAGTCTATATCTCGGAAACTATAAGAGATAATGCAATTTGGCAACCGGCAATGTAATTAGCATGCCGAATATTACTTGGAATGTGAATTGGAACGAAATCGCCAATAGATAAGACCATTTTACAATTTGGGCCCAAGTTAGAAGCAGAGCCTAAGGTGTAAATTATCGATAGTCCATATCTCGGAAACTATAAGAGATAATGCGATTTCGCAACCGGCAATGTAATTAGCATGCCGAATATTACTTGGAGTGTGAATTGGAGCGAAATCGCCAATAGATAAGACCATTTTAAAATTTGGGCCCAAGTTAGAAGCAGAGCCTAAGGTGTAAATTATCGATAGTCCATATCTCGGAAACTATAAGAGATAATGCAATTTGGCAATCGGCAATGTAATTAGCATGCCGAATATTACTTGGAATGTGAATTGGAACGAAATCGCCAATAGATAAGACCATTTTACAATTTGGGCCCAAGTTAGAAGCAGAGCCTAAGGTGTAAATTATCGATAGTCCATATCTCGGAAACTATAAGAGATAATGCAATTTGGCAATCGGCAATGTAATTAGCATGCCGAATATTACTTGGAATGTGAATTGGAACGAAATCGCCAATAGATAAGACCATTTTACAATTTGGGCCCAAGTTAGAAGCAGAGCCTAAGGTGTAAATTATCGATAGTCCATATCTCGGAAACTATAAGAGATAATGCAATTTGGCAACCGGCAATGTAATTAGCATGCCAAATATTACTTGGAATGTGAATTGGAACGAAATCGCCAATAGATAAGACCATTTTACAATTTGGGCCCAAGTTAGAAGCAGAGCCTAAGGTGTAAATTATCGATAGTCCATATCTCGGAAACTATAAGAGATAATGCAATTTGGCAACCGGCAATGTAATTAGCATGCCGAATATTACTTGGAATGTGAATTGCAACTAAATCGCCAATAGATAAGACCATTTTACAATTTGGGCCCAAGTTAGGAGCAGAGCCTAAGGTGTAAATTATCGATAGTCCATATCTCGGAAACTATAAGAGATAATGCAATTTGGCAACCGGCAATGTAATTAGCATGCCGAATATTACTTGGAATGTGAATTGGAACGAAATCGCCAATAGATAAGACCATTTTACAATTTGGGCCCAAGTTAGAAGCAGAGCCTAAGGTGTAAATTATCGATAGTCCATATCTCGGAAACTATAAGAGTTAATGCAATTTGGCAACCGGCAATGTAATTAGCATGCCGAATATTACTTGGAATGTGAATTGGAACGAAATCGCCAATAGATAAGACCATTTTACAATTTGGGCCCAAGTTAGAAGCAGAGCCTAAGGTGTAAATTATCGATAGTCCATATCTCGGAAACTATAAGAGATAATGCAATTTGGCAACCGGCAATGTAATTAACATGCCGAATATTACTTGGAATGTGAATTGGAACGAAATTGCCAATAGATAAGACCATTTTACAATTTGGGCCCAAGTTAGAAGCAGAGCCTAAGGTGTAAATTATCGATAGTCCATATCTCGGAAACTATAAGAGATAATGCAATTTGGCAACCGGCAATGTAATTAGCATGCCGAATATTACTTGGAATGTGAATTGGAACGAAATCGCCAATAGATAAGGCCATTTTACAATTTGGGCCCAAGTTAGAAGCAGAGCCTAAGGTGTAAATTATCGATAGTCCATATCTCGGAAACTATAAGAGTTAATGCAATTTGGCAACCGGCAATGTAATTAGCATGCCGAATATTACTTGGAATGTGAATTGGAACGAAATCGACAATAGATAAGACCATTTTACAATTTGGGCCCAAGTTAGGAGCAGAGCCTAAGGTGTAAATTATCGATAGTCCATATCTCGGAAACTATAAGAGATAATGCAATTTGGCAACCGGCAATGTAATTAGCATGCCGAATATTACTTGGAATGTGAATTGGAACGAAATTGCCAATAGATAAGACCATTTTACAATTTGGGCCCAAGTTAGAAGCAGAGCCTAAGGTGTAAATTATCGATAGTCCATATCTCTGAAACTATAAGAGATAATGCAATTTCGCAACCGGCAATGTAATTAGCATGCCGAATATTACTTGGAATGTGAATTGGGACGAAATCGCCAATAGATAAGGCCATTTTACAATTTGGGCCCAAGTTAGAAGCAGAGCCTAAGGTGTAAATTATCGATAGTCCATATCTCGGAAACTATAAGAGATAATGCAATTTGGCAACCGGCAATGTAATTAGCATGCGGAATATTACTTGGAATGTGAATTGGAACGAAATCGCCAATAGATAAGGCCATTTTACAATTTGGGCCCAAGTTAGAAGCAGAGCCTAAGGTGTAAATTATTGATAGTCCATATCTCGGAAACTATAAGAGATAATGCAATTTGGGAACCGGCAATGTAATTAGCATGCCGAATATTACTTGGAATGTGAATTGGAACGAAATCGCCAATAGATAAGACCATTTTACAATTTGGGCCCAAGTTAGAAGCAGAGCCTAAGGTGTAAATTATCGATAGTCCATATCTCGGAAACTATAAGAGATAATGCAATTTGGCAACCGGCAATGTAATTAGCATGCCGAATATTACTTGGAATGTGAATTGGAACGAAATCGCCAATAGATAAGGCCATTTTACAATTTGGGCCCAAGTTAGAAGCAGAGCCTAAGGTGTAAATTATCGATAGTCCATATCTCGGAAACTATAAGAGATAATGCAATTTGGCAACCGGCAATATAATTAGCATGCCGAATATTACTTGGAATGTGAATTGGAACGAAATCGCCAATAGATAAGACCATTTTACAATTTGGGAGCAAGTTAGAAGCAGAGCCTAAGGTGTAAATTATCGATAGTCCATATCTCGGAAACTATAAGAGATAATGCAATTTCGCAACCGGCAATATACTTAGCATGCCGAATATCACTTGGAATGTGAATTGGGACGAAATCGCCAATAGATAAGACCATTTTACAATTTGGGCCCAAGTTAGAAGCAGAGCCTAAGGTGTAAATTATCGATAGTCCATATCTCGGAAACTATAAGAGATAATGCAATTTGGCAACCGGCAATGTAATTAGCATGCCGAATATTACTTGGAATGTGAATTGGAACGAAATCGCCAATAGATAAGACCATTTTACAATTTGGGCCCAAGTTAGAAGCAGAGCCTAAGGTGTAAATTATCGATAGTCCATATCTCGGAAACTATAAGAGATAATGCAATTTGGCAACCGGCAATGTAATTAGCATGCCGAATATTACTTGGAATGTGAATTGGAACGGAATCGTCAATAGGTAAGACCATTTTACAATTTGGGCTCAAGTTAGAAGCAGAGCCAAAGGTGTAAATTATCGATAGTCCATATCTCGGAAACTATAAGAGATAATGCAATTTGGCAACCGGCAATGTAATTAGCATGCCGAATATTACTTGGAATGTGAATTGGAACGAAATAGCCAATAGATAAGTCCATTTTACAATTTGGGCCCAAGTTAGAAGCAGAGCCTAAGGTGTAAATTATCGATAGTCCATATCTCGGAAACTATAAGAGATAATGCAATTTGGCAACCGGCAATGTAATTAGCATGCCGAATATTACTTGGAATGTGAATTGGAACGAAATCGCCAATAGATAAGATCATTTTACAATTTGGGCCCAAGTTAGAAGCAGAGCCTATGGTGTAAATTATCGATAGTCCATATCTCGGAAACTATAAGAGATAATGCAATTTGGCAACCGGCAATGTAATTAGCATGCCGAATATTACTTGGAATGTGAATTGGAACGAAATCGCCAATAGATAAGACCATTTTACAATTTGGGCCCAAGTTAGAAGCAGAGCCTAAGGTGTAAATTATCGATAGTCCATATCTCGGAAACTATAAGAGTTAATGCAATTTGGCAACCGGCAATGTAATTAGCATGCCGAATATTACTTGGAATGTGAATTGGAACGAAATCGCCAATAGATAAGACCATTTTACAATTTGGGCCCAAGTTAGAAGCAGAGCCTAAGGTGTAAATTATCGATAGTCCATATCTCGGAAACTATAAGAGATAATGCAATTTGGCAACCGGCAATGTAATTAGCATGCCGAATATTACTTGGAACGAAATTGCCAATAGATAAGACCATTTTACAATTTGGGCCCAAGTTAGAAGCAGAGCCTAAGGTGTAAATTATCGATAGTCCATATCTCTGAAACTATAAGAGATAATGCAATTTCGCAACCGGCAATATAATTAGCATGCCGAATATTACTTGGAATGTGAATTGGGACGAAATCGCCAATAGATAAGGCCATTTTACAATTTGGGCCCAAGTTAGAAGCAGAGCCTAAGGTGTAAATTATCGATAGTCCATATCTCGGAAACTATAAGAGATAATGCAATTTGGCAAACGGCAATGTAATTAGCATGCCGAATATTACTTGGAATGTGAATTGGAACGAAATCGCCAATAGATAAGACCATTTTACAATTTGGGCCCAAGTTAGAAGCAGAGCCTAAGGTGTAAATTATTGATAGTCCATATCTCGGAAACTATAAGAGATAATGCAATTTGGCAACCGGCAATGTAATTAGCATGCCGAATATTACTTGGAATGTGAATTGGAACGAAATCGCCAATAGATAAGACCATTTTACAATTTGGGCCCAAGTTAGAAGCAGATCCTAAGGTGTAAATTATCGATAGTCCATATCTCGGAAACTATAAGAGATAATGCAATTTGGCAACCGTCAATGTAATTAGCATGCCGAATATTACTTGGAATGTGAATTGGAACGAAATCGCCAATAGATAAGACCATTTTACAATTTGGGCCCAAGTTAGAAGCAGAGCCTAAGGTGTAAATTATCGATAGTCCATATCTCGGAAACTATAAGAGATAATGCAATTTGGCAACCGGCAATGTAATTAGCATGCCGAATATTACTTGGAATGTGAATTGGAACGAAATCGCCAATAGATAAGACCATTTTACAATTTGGGCCCAAGTTAGAAGCAGAGCCTAAGGTGTAAATTATTGATAGTCCATATCTCGGAAACTATAAGAGATAATGCAATTTCACAACCGGCAATGTAATTAGCATGCCGAATATCACTTGGAATGTGAATTGGGACGAAATCGCCAATAGATAAGACCATTTTACAATTTGGGCCCAAGTTAGAAGCAGAGCCTAAGGTGTAAATTATCGATAGTCCATATCTCGGAAACTATAAGAGATAATGCAATTTGGCAACCGGCAATGTAATTAGCATGCCGAATATTACATGGAATGTGAATTGGAACGAAATCGCCAATAGATAAGACCATTTTACAATTTGGGCCCAAGTTAGAAGCAGAGCCTAAGGTGTAAATTATCGATAGTCCATATCTCGGAAACTATAAGAGTTAATGCAATTTGGCAACCGGCAATGTAATTAGCATGCCGAATATTACTTGGAATGTGAATTGGAACGAAATCGCCAATAGATAAGACCATTTTACAATTTGGGCCCAAGTTAGAAGCAGAGCCTAAGGTGTAAATTATCGATAGTCCATATCTCGGAAACTATAAGAGATAATGCAATTTGGCAACCGGCAATGTAATTAGCATGCCGAATATTACTTGGAATGTGAATTTAAACGAAATCGCCAATAGATAAGACCATTTTACAATTTGGGCCCAAGTTAGAAGCAGAGCCTAAGGTGTAAATTATCGATAGTCCATATCTCGGAAACTATAAGAGATAATGCAATTTGGCAACCGGCAATGTAATTAGCATGCCGAATATTACTTGGAATGTGAATTGGAACGAAATTGCCAATAGATAAGACCATTTTACAATTTGGGCCCAAGTTAGAAGCAGAGCCTAAGGTGTAAATTATCGATAGTCCGTATCTCGGAAACTATAAGAGATAATGCAATTTGGCAACCGGCAATGTAATTAGCATGCCGAATATTACTTGGAATGTGAATTGGAATGAAATCGCCAATAGATAAGACCATTTTACAATTTGGGCCCAAGTTAGAAGCAGAGCCTAAGGTGTAAATTATTGATAGTCCATATCTCGGAAACTATAAGAGATAATGCAATTTCACAACCGGCAATGTAATTAGCATGCCGAATATCACTTGGAATGTGAATTGGGACGAAATCGCCAATAGATAAGACCATTTTACAATTTGGGCCCAAGTTAGAAGCAGAGCCTAAGGTGTGAATTATCGATAGTCCATATCTCGGAAACTATAAGAGATAATGCAATTTGGCAACCGGCAATGTAATTAGCATGCCGAATATTACATGGAATGTGAATTGGAACGAAATCGCCAATAGATAAGACCATTTTACAATTTGGGCCCAAGTTAGAAGCAGAGCCTAAGGTGTAAATTATCGATAGTCCATATCTCGGAAACTATAAGAGTTAATGCAATTTGGCAACCGGCAATGTAATTAGCATGCCGAATATTACTTGGAATGTGAATTGGAACGAAATCGCCAATAGATAAGACCATTTTACAATTTGGGCCCAAGTTAGAAGCAGAGCCTAAGGTGTAAATTATCGATAGTCCATATCTCGGAAACTATAAGAGATAATGCAATTTGGCAACCGGCAATGTAATTAGCATGCCGAATATTACTTGGAATGTGAATTGGAACGAAATTGCCAATAGATAAGACCATTTTACAATTTGGGCCCAAGTTAGAAGCAGAGCCTAAGGTGTAAATTATCGATAGTCCATATCTCTGAAACTATAAGAGATAATGCAATTTTGCAACCGGCAATGTAATTAGCATGCCGAATATTACTTGGAATGTGAATTGGGACGAAATCGCCAATAGATAAGGCCATTTTACAATTTGGGCCCAAGTTAGAAGCAGAGCCTAAGGTGTAAATTATCGATAGCCCATATCTCGGAAACTATAAGAGATAATGCAATTTGGCAACCGGCAATGTAATTAGCATGCCGAATATTACTTGGAATGTGAATTGGAACGAAATCGCCAATAGATAAGACCATTTTACAATTTGGGCCCAAATTAGAAGCAGAGCCTAAGGTGTAAATTATCGATAGTCTATATCTCGGAAACTATAAGAGATAATGCAATTTGGCAACCGGCAATGTAATTAGCATGCCGAATATTACTTGGAATGTGAATTGCAACTAAATCGCCAATAGATAAGACCATTTTACAATTTGGGCCCAAGTTAGAAGCAGAGCCTAAGGTGTAAATTATCGATAGTCCATATCTCGGAAACTATAAGAGATAATGCAATTTGGCAACCGGCAATGTAATTAGCATGCCGAATATTACTTGGAATGTGAATTGGAACGAAATCGCCAATAGATAAGACCATTTTACAATTTGGGCCCAAGTTAGAAGCAGAGCCTATGGTGTAAATTATCGATAGTCCATATCTCGGAAACTATAAGAGATAATGCAATTTGGCAACCGGCAATGTAATTAGCATGCCGAATATTACTTGGAATGTGAATTGGAACGAAATCGCCAATAGATAAGACCATTTTACAATTTGGGCCCAAGTTAGAAGCAGAGCCTAAGGTGTAAATTATCGATAGTCCATATCTCGGAAACTATAAGAGTTAATGCAATTTGGCAACCGGCAATGTAATTAGCATGCCGAATATTACTTGGAATGTGAATTGGAACGAAATCGCCAATAGATAAGACCATTTTACAATTTGGGCCCAAGTTAGAAGCAGAGCCTAAGGTGTAAATTATCGATAGTCCATATCTCGGAAACTATAAGAGATAATGCAATTTGGCAACCGGCAATGTAATTAGCATGCCGAATATTACTTGGAATGTGAATTGGAACGAAATTGCCTATAGATAAGACCATTTTACAATTTGGGCCCAAGTTAGAAGCAGAGCCTATGGTGTAAATTATCGATAGTCCATATCTCGGAAACTATAAGAGATAATGCAATTTGGCAACCGGCAATGTAATTAGCATGCCGAATATTACTTGGAATGTGAATTGGAACGAAATCGCCAATAGATAAGACCATTTTACAATTTGGGCCCAAGTTAGAAGCAGAGCCTAAGGTGTAAATTATCGATAGTCCATATCTCGGAAACTATAAGAGTTAATGCAATTTGGCAACCGGCAATGTAATTAGCATGCCGAATATTACTTGGAATGTGAATTGGAACGAAATCGCCAATAGATAAGACCATTTTACAATTTGGGCCCAAGTTAGAAGCAGAGCCTAAGGTGTAAATTATCGATAGTCCATATCTCGGAAACTATAAGAGATAATGCAATTTGGCAACCGGCAATGTAATTAGCATGCCGAATATTACTTGGAATGTGAATTGGAACGAAATTGCCAATAGATAAGACCATTTTACAATTTGGGCCCAAGTTAGAAGCAGAGCCTAAGGTGTAAATTATCGATAGTCCATATCTCGGAAACTATAAGAGATAATGCAATTTGGCAACCGGCAATGTAATTAGCATGCCGAATATTACTTGGAATGTGAATTGGAACGAAATCGCCAATAGATAAGACCATTTTACAATTTGGGCCCAAGTTAGAAGCAGAGCCTAAGGTGTAAATTATCGATAGTCCATATCTCGGAAACTATAAGAGTTAATGCAATTTGGCAACCGGCAATGTAATTAGCATGCCGAATATTACTTGGAATGTGAATTGGAACGAAATCGCCAATAGATAAGACCATTTTACAATTTGGGCCCAAGTTAGAAGCAGAGCCTAAGGTGTAAATTATCGATAGTCCATATCTCGGAAACTATAAGAGATAATGCAATTTGGCAACCGGCAATGTAATTAGCATGCCGAATATTACTTGGAATGTGAATTGGAACGAAATTGCCAATAGATAAGACCATTTTACAATTTGGGCCCAAGTTAGAAGCAGAGCCTATGGTGTAAATTATCGATAGTCCATATCTCGGAAACTATAAGAGATAATGCAATTTGGCAACCGGCAATGTAATTAGCATGCCGAATATTACTTGGAATGTGAATTGGAACGAAATCGCCAATAGATAAGACCATTTTACAATTTGGGCCCAAGTTAGAAGCAGAGCCTAAGGTGTAAATTATCGATAGTCCATATCTCGGAAACTATAAGAGTTAATGCAATTTGGCAACCGGCAATGTAATTAGCATGCCGAATATTACTTGGAATGTGAATTGGAACGAAATCGCCAATAGATAAGACCATTTTACAATTTGGGCCCAAGTTAGAAGCAGAGCCTAAGGTGTAAATTATCGATAGTCCATATCTCGGAAACTATAAGAGATAATGCAATTTGGCAACCGGCAATGTAATTAGCATGCCGAATATTACTTGGAATGTGAATTGGAACGAAATTGCCAATAGATAAGACCATTTTACAATTTGGGCCCAAGTTAGAAGCAGAGCCTAAGGTGTAAATTATCGATAGTCCGTATCTCGGAAACTATAAGAGATAATGCAATTTGGCAACCGGCAATGTAATTAGCATGCCGAATATTACTTGGAATGTGAATTGGAATGAAATCGCCAATAGATAAGACCATTTTACAATTTGGGCCCAAGTTAGAAGCAGAGCCTAAGGTGTAAATTATTGATAGTCCATATCTCGGAAACTATAAGAGATAATGCAATTTCACAACCGGCAATGTAATTAGCATGCCGAATATCACTTGGAATGTGAATTGGGACGAAATCGCCAATAGATAAGACCATTTTACAATTTGGGCCCAAGTTAGAAGCAGAGCCTAAGGTGTGAATTATCGATAGTCCATATCTCGGAAACTATAAGAGATAATGCAATTTGGCAACCGGCAATGTAATTAGCATGCCGAATATTACATGGAATGTGAATTGGAACGAAATCGCCAATAGATAAGACCATTTTACAATTTGGGCCCAAGTTAGAAGCAGAGCCTAAGGTGTAAATTATCGATAGTCCATATCTCGGAAACTATAAGAGATAATGCAATTTGGCAACCGGCAATGTAATTAGCATGCCGAATATTACTTGGAATGTGAATTGGAACGAAATTGCCAATAGATAAGACCATTTTACAATTTGGGCCCAAGTTAGAAGCAGAGCCTAAGGTGTAAATTATCGATAGTCCATATCTCTGAAACTATAAGAGATAATGCAATTTTGCAACCGGCAATGTAATTAGCATGCCGAATATTACTTGGAATGTGAATTGGGACGAAATCGCCAATAGATAAGGCCATTTTACAATTTGGGCCCAAGTTAGAAGCAGAGCCTAAGGTGTAAATTATCGATAGCTCATATCTCGGAAACTATAAGAGATAATGCAATTTGGCAACCGGCAATGTAATTAGCATGCCGAATATTACTTGGAATGTGAATTGGAACGAAATCGCCAATAGATAAGACCATTTTACAATTTGGGCCCAAGTTAGAAGCAGAGCCTAAGGTGTAAATTATCGATAGTCTATATCTCGGAAACTATAAGAGATAATGCAATTTGGCAACCGGCAATGTAATTAGCATGCCGAATATTACTTGGAATGTGAATTGGAACGAAATCGCCAATAGATAAGACCATTTTACAATTTGGGCCCAAGTTAGAAGCAGAGCCTAAGGTGTAAATTATCGATAGTCCATATCTCGGAAACTATAAGAGATAATGCAATTTCGCAACCGGCAATGTAATTAGCATGCCGAATATTACTTGGAGTGTGAATTGGAGCGAAATCGCCAATAGATAAGACCATTTTAAAATTTGGGCCCAAGTTAGAAGCAGAGCCTAAGGTGTAAATTATCGATAGTCCATATCTCGGAAACTATAAGAGATAATGCAATTTGGCAATCGGCAATGTAATTAGCATGCCGAATATTACTTGGAATGTGAATTGGAACGAAATCGCCAATAGATAAGACCATTTTACAATTTGGGCCCAAGTTGGAAGCAGAGCCTAAGGTGTAAATTATCGATAGTCCATATCTCGGAAACTATAAGAGATAATGCAATTTGGCAACCGGCAATGTAATTAGCATGCCAAATATTACTTGGAATGTGAATTGGAAAGAAAATCGCCAATAGATAAGACCATTTTACAATTTGGGCCCAAGTTAGAAGCAGAGCCTAAGGTGTAAATTATCGATAGTCCATATCTCGGAAACTATAAGAGATAATGCAATTTGGCAACCGGCAATGTAATTAGCATGCCGAATATTACTTGGAATGTGAATTGCAACTAAATCGCCAATAGATAAGACCATTTTACAATTTGGGCCCAAGTTAGAAGCAGAGCCTAAGGTGTAAATTATCGATAGTCCATATCTCGGAAACTATAAGAGATAATGCAATTTGGCAACCGGCAATGTAATTAGCATGCCGAATATTACATGGAATGTGAATTGGAACGAAATCGCCAATAGATAAGACCATTTTACAATTTGGGCCCAAGTTAGAAGCAGAGCCTAAGGTGTAAATTATCGATAGTCCATATCTCGGAAACTATAAGAGTTAATGCAATTTGGCAACCGGCAATGTAATTAGCATGCCGAATATTACTTGGAATGTGAATTGGAACGAAATCGCCAATAGATAAGACCATTTTACAATTTGGGCCCAAGTTAGAAGCAGAGCCTAAGGTGTAAATTATCGATAGTCCATATCTCGGAAACTATAAGAGATAATGCAATTTGGCAACCGGCAATGTAATTAGCATGCCGAATATTACTTGGAATGTGAATTGGAACGAAATTGCCAATAGATAAGACCATTTTACAATTTGGGCCCAAGTTAGAAGCAGAGCCTATGGTGTAAATTATCGATAGTCCATATCTCGGAAACTATAAGAGATAATGCAATTTGGCAACCGGCAATGTAATTAACATGCCGAATATTACTTGGAATGTGAATTGGAACGAAATCGCCAATAGATAAGACCATTTTACAATTTGGGCCCAAGTTAGAAGCAGAGCCTAAGGTGTAAATTATCGATAGTCCATATCTCGGAAACTATAAGAGTTAATGCAATTTGGCAACCGGCAATGTAATTAGCATGCCGAATATTACTTGGAATGTGAATTGGAACGAAATCGCCAATAGATAAGACCATTTTACAATTTGGGCCCAAGTTAGAAGCAGAGCCTAAGGTGTAAATTATCGATAGTCCATATCTCGGAAACTATAAGAGATAATGCAATTTGGCAACCGGCAATGTAATTAGCATGCCGAATATTACTTGGAATGTGAATTGCAACTAAATCGCCAATAGATAAGACCATTTTACAATTTGGGCCCTAGTTAGAAGCAGAGCCTAAGGTGTAAATTATCGATAGTCCATATCTCGGAAACTATAAGAGATAATGCAATTTGGCAACCGGCAATGTAATTAGCATGCCGAATATTACTTGGAATGTGAATTGGAACGAAATCGCCAATAGATAAGACCATTTTACAATTTGGGCCCAAGTTAAAAGCAGAGCCTATGGTGTAAATTATCGATAGTCCATATCTCGGAAACTATAAGAGATAATGCAATTTGGCAACCGGCAATGTAATTAGCATGCCGAATATTACTTGGAATGTGAATTGGAACGAAATCGCCAATAGGTAAGACCATTTTACAATTTGGGCCCAAGTTAGAAGCAGAGCCTAAGGTGTAAATTATCGACAGTCCATATCTCGGAAACTATAAGAGATAATTCAATTTGGCAACCGGCAATGTAATTAGCATGCCGGATATTACTTGGAATGTGAATTGGAACGAAATCGCCAATAGATAAGACCATTTTACAATTTGGGCCCTAGTTAGAAGCAGAGCCTAAGGTGTAAATTACCGATAGTCCATATCTCGGAAACTATAAGAGATAATGCAATTTGGCAACCGGCAATGTAATTAGCATGCCGAATATTACTTGGAATGTGAATTGGAACGAAATCGCCAATAGATAAGACGATTTTACAATTTGGGCCCAAGTTAGAAGCAGAGCCTAAGGTGTAAATTATCGATAGTCCATATCTCGGAAACTATAAGAGATAATGCAATTTGGCAACCGGCAATGTAATTAGCATGCCGAATAATACTTGGAATGTGAATTGGAACGAAATCGCCAATAGATAAGACCATTTTACAATTTGGGCCCAAGTTAGAAGCAGAGCCTAAGGTGTAAATTATCGATAGTCCATATCTCGAAAACTATAAGAGATAATGCAATTTGGCAACCGGCAATGTAATTAGCATGCCGAATATTACTTGGAATGTGAATTGGAACGAAATCGCCAATAGGTAAGACCATTTTACAATTTGGGCCCAAGTTAGAAGCAGAGCCTAAGGTGTAAATTATCGATAGTCCATATCTCGGAAACTATAAGAGATAATGCAATTTGGCAACCGGCAATGTAATTAGCATGCCGAATATTAATTGGAATGTGAATTGGAACGAAATCGCCAATAGATAAGACCATTTTACAATTTGGGCCCAAGTTAGAAGTAGAGCCTAAGGTGTAAATTATCGATAGTCCATATCTCGGAAACTATAAGAGATAATTCAATTTGGCAACCGGCAATGTAATTAGCATGCCGAATATTACTTGGAATGTGAATTGGAACGAAATCGCCAATAGATAAGACCATTTTACAATTTGGGCCCAAGTTAGAAGCAGAGCCTAAGGTGTAAATTATCGATAGTCCATATCTCGGAAACTATAAGAGATAATGCAATTTGGCAACCGGCAATGTAATTAGCATGCCGAATATTACTAGGAATGTGAATTGGAACGAAATCGCCAATAGATAAGACCATTTTACAATTTGGGCCCAAGTTAGAAGCAGCCTAAGGTGTAAATTATTGATAGTCCATATCTCGGAAACTATAAGAGATAATGCAATTTGGCAACCGGCAATGTAATTAGCATGCCGAATATTACTTGGAATGTGAATTGGAACGAAATCGCCAATAGATAAGACCATTTTACAATTTGGGCCCAAGTTAGAAGCAGAGCCTAAGGTGTAAATTATCGATAGTCCATTTCTCGGAAACTATAAGAGATAATGCAATTTGGCAACCGGCAATGTAATTAGCATGCCGAATATTACTTGGAGTGTGAATTGGAACGAAATCGCCAATAGATAAGACCATTTTACAATTTGGGCCCAAGTTAGAAGCAGAGCCTAAGGTGTAAATTATCGATAGTCTATATCTCGGAAACTATAAGAGATAATGCAATTTGGCAACCGGCAATGTAATTAGCATGCCGAATATTACTTGGAATGTGAATTGGAACGAAATCGCCAATAGATAAGACCATTTTACAATTTGGGCCCAAGTTAGAAGCAGAGCCTAAGGTGTAAATTATCGATAGTCCATATCTCGGAAACTATAAGAGATAATGCAATTTCGCAACCGGCAATGTAATTAGCATGCCGAATATTACTTGGAGTGTGAATTGGAGCGAAATCGCCAATAGATAAGACCATTTTAAAATTTGGGCCCAAGTTAGAAGCAGAGCCTAAGGTGTAAATTATCGATAGTCCATATCTCGGAAACTATAAGAGATAATGCAATTTGGCAATCGGCAATGTAATTAGCATGCCGAATATTACTTGGAATGTGAATAGGAACGAAATCGCCAATAGATAAGACCATTTTACAATTTGGGCCCAAGTTGGAAGCAGAGCCTAAGGTGTAAATTATCGATAGTCCATATCTCGGAAACTATAAGAGATAATGCAATTTGGCAACCGGCAATGTAATTAGCATGCCAAATATTACTTGGAATGTGAATTGGAACGAAATCGCCAATAGATAAGACCATTTTACAATTTGGGCCCAAGTTAGAAGCAGAGCCTAAGGTGTAAATTATCGATAGTCCATATCTCGGAAACTATAAGAGATAATGCAATTTGGCAACCGGCAATGTAATTAGCATGCCGAATATTACTTGGAATGTGAATTGCAACTAAATCGCCAATAGATAAGACCATTTTACAATTTGGGCCCAAGTTAGAAGCAGAGCCTAAGGTGTAAATTATCGATAGTCCATATCTCGGAAACTATAAGAGATAATGCAATTTGGCAACCGGCAATGTAATTAGCATGCCGAATATTACTTGGAATGTGAATTGGAACGAAATCGCCAATAGATAAGACCATTTTACAATTTGGGCCCAAGTTAGAAGCAGAGCCTAAGGTGTAAATTATCGATAGTCCATATCTCGGAAACTATAAGAGTTAATGCAATTTGGCAACCGGCAATGTAATTAGCATGCCGAATATTACTTGGAATGTGAATTGGAACGAAATCGCCAATAGATAAGACCATTTTACAATTTGGGCCCAAGTTAGAAGCAGAGCCTAAGGTGTAAATTATCGATAGTCCATATCTCGGAAACTATAAGAGATAATGCAATTTGGCAACCGGCAATGTAATTAGCATGCCGAATATTACTTGGAATGTGAATTGGAACGAAATTGCCAATAGATAAGACCATTTTACAATTTGGGCCCAAGTTAGAAGCAGAGCCTATGGTGTAAATTATCGATAGTCCATATCTCGGAAACTATAAGAGATAATGCAATTTGGCAACCGGCAATGTAATTAACATGCCGAATATTACTTGGAATGTGAATTGGAACGAAATCGCCAATAGATAAGACCATTTTACAATTTGGGCCCAAGTTAGAAGCAGAGCCTAAGGTGTAAATTATCGATAGTCCATATCTCGGAAACTATAAGAGTTAATGCAATTTGGCAACCGGCAATGTAATTAGCATGCCGAATATTACTTGGAATGTGAATTGGAACGAAATCGCCAATAGATAAGACCATTTTACAATTTGGGCCCAAGTTAGAAGCAGAGCCTAAGGTGTAAATTATCGATAGTCCATATCTCGGAAACTATAAGAGATAATGCAATTTGGCAACCGGCAATGTAATTAGCATGCCGAATATTACTTGGAATGTGAATTGCAACTAAATCGCCAATAGATAAGACCATTTTACAATTTGGGCCCTAGTTAGAAGCAGAGCCTAAGGTGTAAATTATCGATAGTCCATATCTCGGAAACTATAAGAGATAATGCAATTTGGCAACCGGCAATGTAATTAGCATGCCGAATATTACTTGGAATGTGAATTGGAACGAAATCGCCAATAGATAAGACCATTTTACAATTTGGGCCCAAGTTAAAAGCAGAGCCTATGGTGTAAATTATCGATAGTCCATATCTCGGAAACTATAAGAGATAATGCAATTTGGCAACCGGCAATGTAATTAGCATGCCGAATATTACTTGGAATGTGAA
This sequence comes from Rhynchophorus ferrugineus, assembly GCF_030347505.1. Lineage (NCBI taxonomy): Eukaryota > Metazoa > Arthropoda > Insecta > Coleoptera > Curculionidae > Rhynchophorus > Rhynchophorus ferrugineus. The sequence goes on from NW_027473048.1 coordinate 30,965, forward strand.
TTGGAACGAAATCGCCAATAGGTAAGACCATTTTACAATTTGGGCCCAAGTTAGAAGCAGAGCCTAAGGTGTAAATTATCGACAGTCCATATCTCGGAAACTATAAGAGATAATTCAATTTGGCAACCGGCAATGTAATTAGCATGCCGGATATTACTTGGAATGTGAATTGGAACGAAATCGCCAATAGATAAGACCATTTTACAATTTGGGCCCAAGTTAGAAGCAGAGCCTAAGGTGTAAATTACCGATAGTCCATATCTCGGAAACTATAAGAGATAATGCAATTTGGCAACCGGCAATGTAATTAGCATGCCGAATATTACTTGGAATGTGAATTGGAACGAAATCGCCAATAGATAAGACGATTTTACAATTTGGGCCCAAGTTAGAAGCAGAGCCTAAGGTGTAAATTATCGATAGTCCATATCTCGGAAACTATAAGAGATAATGCAATTTGGCAACCGGCAATGTAATTAGCATGCCGAATAATACTTGGAATGTGAATTGGAACGAAATCGCCAATAGATAAGACCATTTTACAATTTGGGCCCAAGTTAGAAGCAGAGCCTAAGGTGTAAATTATCGATAGTCCATATCTCGGAAACTATAAGAGATAATGCAATTTGGCAACCGGCAATGTAATTAGCATGCCGAATATTACTTGGAATGTGAATTGGAACGAAATCGCCAATAGGTAAGACCATTTTACAATTTGGGCCCAAGTTAGAAGCAGAGCCTAAGGTGTAAATTATCGATAGTCCATATCTCGGAAACTATAAGAGATAATGCAATTTGGCAACCGGCAATGTAATTAGCATGCCGAATATTAATTGGAATGTGAATTGGAACGAAATCGCCAATAGATAAGACCATTTTACAATTTGGGCCCAAGTTAGAAGTAGAGCCTAAGGTGTAAATTATCGATAGTCCATATCTCGGAAACTATAAGAGATAATTCAATTTGGCAACCGGCAATGTAATTAGCATGCCGAATATTACTTGGAATGTGAATTGGAACGAAATCGCCAATAGATAAGACCATTTTACAATTTGGGCCCAAGTTAGAAGCAGAGCCTAAGGTGTAAATTATCGATAGTCCATATCTCGGAAACTATAAGAGATAATGCAATTTGGCAACCGGCAATGTAATTAGCATGCCGAATATTACTTGGAATGTGAATTGGAACGAAATCGCCAATAGATAAGACCATTTTACAATTTGGGCCCAAGTTAGAAGCAGAGCCTAAGGTGTAAATTATTGATAGTCCATATCTCGGAAACTATAAGAGATAATGCAATTTGGCAACCGGCAATGTAATTAGCATGCCGAATATTACTTGGAATGTGAATTGGAACGAAATCGCCAATAGATAAGACCATTTTACAATTTGGGCCCAAGTTAGAAGCAGAGCCTAAGGTGTAAATTATCGATAGTCCATTTCTCGGAAACTATAAGAGATAATGCAATTTGGCAACCGGCAATGTAATTAGCATGCCGAATATTACTTGGAGTGTGAATTGGAACGAAATCGCCAATAGATAAGACCATTTTACAATTTGGGCCCAAGTTAGAAGCAGAGCCTAAGGTGTAAATTATCGATAGTCCATATCTCGGAAACTATAAGAGATAATGCATTTTGGCAACCGGCAATGTAATTAGCATGCCGAATATTACTTGGAATGTGAATTGGAACGAAATCGCCAATAGGTAAGACCATTTTACAATTTGGGCCCAAGTTAGAAGCAGAGCCTAAGGTGTAAATTATTGATAGTCCATATCTCGGAAACTATAAGAGATAATTCAATTTGGCAACCGGCAATGTAATTAGCATGCCGGATATTACTTGGAATGTGAATTGGAACGAAATCGCCAATAGATAAGACCATTTTACAATTTGGGCCTAAGTTAGAAGCAGAGCCTAAGGTGTAAATTACCGATAGTCCATATCTCGGAAACTATAAGAGATAATGCAATTTGGCAACCGGCAATGTAATTAGCATGCCGAATATTACTTGGAATGTGAATTGGAACGAAATCGCCAATAGATAAGACGATTTTACAATTTGGGCCCAAGTTAGAAGCAGAGCCTAAGGTGTAAATTATCGATAGTCCATATCTCGGAAACTATAAGAGATAATGCAATTTGGCAACCGGCAATGTAATTAGCATGCCGAATATTACTTGGAATGTGAATTGGAACAAAATCGCCAATAGAGAAGACCATTTTACAATTTGGGTCCAAGTTAGAAGCAGAGCCTAAGGTGTAAATTATCGATAGTCCATATCTCGGAAACTATAAGAGATAATGCAATTTGGCAACCGGCAATGTAATTAGCATGCCGAATATTACTTGGAATGTGAATTGGAGCGAAATCGCCAATAGAGAAGACCATTTTACAATTTGGGCCCAAGTTAGAAGCAGAGCCTAAGGTGTAAATTATCGATAGTCCATATCTCGGAAACTATAAGAGATAATGCAATTTGGCAACCGGCAATGTAATTAGCATGCCGAATATTACTTGGAATGTGAATTGGAACGAAATCGCCAATAGATAAGACCATTTTATAATTTGGGCCCAAGTTAGAAGCAGAGCCTAAGGTGTAAATTATCGATAGTCCATATCTCGGAAACTATAAGAGATAATGCAATTTGGCAACCGGCAATGTAATTAGCATGCCGAATATTACTTGGAATGTGAATTGGAACGAAATCGCCAATAGAGAAGACCATTTTACAATTTGGGCCCAAGTTAGAAGCAGAGCCTAAGGTGTAAATTATCGATAGTCCATATCTCGGAAACTATAAGAGATAATGCAATTTGGCAACCGGCAATGTAATTAGCATGCCGAATATTACTTGGAATATGAATTGGAACGAAAACGCCAATAGATAAGACCATTTTACAATTTGGGCCCAAGTTAGAAGCAGAGGCTAAGGTGTAAATTATCGATAGTCCATATCTCGGAAACTATAAGAGATAATGCAATTTGGCAACCGGCAATGTAATTAGCATGCCGAATATTACTTGGAATGTGAATTGGAACGAAATCGCCAATAGATAAGACCATTTTACAATTTGGGCCCAAGTTAGAAGCAGAGCCTAAGGTGTAAATTATCGATAGTCCATATCTCGGAAACTATAAGAGATAATGCAATTTGGCAACCGGCAATGTAATTAGCATGCCGAATATTACTTGGAATGTGAATTGGAACGAAATCGCCAATAGATAAGACCATTTTACAATTTGGGCCCAAGTTAGAAGCAGAGCCTAAGGTGTAAATTATTGATAGTCCATATCTCGGAAACTATAAGAGATAATGCAATTTCGCAACCGGCAATGTAATTAGCATGCCAAATATTACTTGGAGTGTGAATTGGAACGAAATCGCCAATAGATAAGACCATTTTACAATTTGGGCCCAAGTTAGAAGCAGAGCCTAAGGTGTAAATTATCGATAGTCCATATCTCGGAAACTATAAGAGATAATGCAATTTGGCAACCGGCAATGTAATTAGCATGCCGAATATAACTTGGAATGTGAATTGGAACGAAATCGCCAATAGATAAGACCATTTTACAATTTGGGCCCAAGTTAGAAGCAGAGCCTAAGGTGTAAATTATCGATAGTCCATATCTCGGAAACTATAAGAGATAATGCAATTTGGCAACCGGCAATGTAATTAGCATGCCGAGTATTACTTGGAATGTGAATTGGAACGAAATCGCCAATAGATAAGACCATTTTACAATTTGGGCCCAAGTTAGAAGCAGAGCCTAAGGTGTAAATTATCGATAGTCCATATCTCGGAAACTATAAGAGATAATGCAATTTGGCAACCGGCAATGTAATTAGCATGCCGAATATTACTTGGAATGTGAATTGGAACGAAATCACCAATAGAGAAGACCATTTTACAATTTGGGCCCAAGTTAGAAGCAGAGCCTAAGGTGTAAATTATCGATAGTCCATATCTCGGAAACTATAAGAGATAATGCAATTTGGCAACCGGCAATGTAATTAGCATGCCGAATATTACTTGGAATGTGAATTGGAACGAAATCGCCAATAGATAAGACCATTTTATAATTTGGGCCCAAGTTAGAAGCAGAGCCTAAGGTGTAAATTATCGATAGTCCATATCTCGGAAACTATAAGAGATAATGCAATTTGGCAACCGGCAATGTAATTAGCATGCCGAATATTACTTGGAATGTGAATTGGAACGAAATCGCCAATAGAGAAGACCATTTTACAATTTGGGCCCAAGTTAGAAGCAGAGCCTAAGGTGTAAATTATCGATAGTCCATATCTCGGAAACTATAAGAGATAATGCAATTTGGCAACCGGCAATGTAATTAGCATGCCGAATATTACTTGGAATATGAATTGGAACGAAAACGCCAATAGATAAGACCATTTTACAATTTGGGCCCAAGTTAGAAGCAGAGGCTAAGGTGTAAATTATCGATAGTCCATATCTCGGAAAATATAAGAGATAATGCAATTTGGCAACCGGCAATGTAATTAGCATGCCGAATATTACTTGGAATGTGAATTGGAACGAAATCGCCAATAGATAAGACCATTTTACAATTTGGGCCCAAGTTAGAAGCAGAGCCTAAGGTGTAAATTATCGATAGTCCATATCTCGGAAACTATAAGAGATAATGCAATTTGGCAACCGGCAATGTAATTAGCATGCCGAATAATACTTGGAATGTGAATTGGAACGAAATCGCCAATAGATAAGACCATTTTACAATTTGGGCCCAAGTTAGAAGCAGAGCCTAAGGTGTAAATTATCGATAGTCCATATCTCGGAAACTATAAGAGATAATGCAATTTGGCAACCGGCAATGTAATTAGCATGCCGAATATTACTTGGAATGTGAATTGGAACGAAATCGCCAATAGGTAAGACCATTTTACAATTTGGGCCCAAGTTAGAAGCAGAGCCTAAGGTGTAAATTATCGATAGTCCATATCTCGGAAACTATAAGAGATAATGCAATTTGGCAACCGGCAATGTAATTAGCATGCCGAATATTAATTGGAATGTGAATTGGAACGAAATCGCCAATAGATAAGACCATTTTACAATTTGGGCCCAAGTTAGAAGTAGAGCCTAAGGTGTAAATTATCGATAGTCCATATCTCGGAAACTATAAGAGATAATTCAATTTGGCAACCGGCAATGTAATTAGCATGCCGAATATTACTTGGAATGTGAATTGGAACGAAATCGCCAATAGATAAGACCATTTTACAATTTGGGCCCAAGTTAGAAGCAGAGCCTAAGGTGTAAATTATCGATAGTCCATATCTCGGAAACTATAAGAGATAATGCAATTTGGCAACCGGCAATGTAATTAGCATGCCGAATATTACTTGGAATGTGAATTGGAACGAAATCGCCAATAGATAAGACCATTTTATAATTTGGGCCCAAGTTAGAAGCAGAGCCTAAGGTGTAAATTACCGATAGTCCATATCTCGGAAACTATAAGAGATAATGCAATTTGGCAACCGGCAATGTAATTAGCATGCCGAATATTACTTGGAATGTGAATTGGAACGAAATCGCCAATAGATAAGACGATTTTACAATTTGGGCCCAAGTTAGAAGCAGAGCCTAAGGTGTAAATTATCGATAGTCCATATCTCGGAAACTATAAGAGATAATGCAATTTGGCAACCGGCAATGTAATTAGCATGCCGAATATTACTTGGAATATGAATTGGAACGAAAACGCCAATAGATAAGACCATTTTACAATTTGGGCCCAAGTTAGAAGCAGAGGCTAAGGTGTAAATTATCGATAGTCCATATCTCGGAAAATATAAGAAATAATGCAATTTGGCAACCGGCAATGTAATTAGCATGCCGAATATTACTTGGAATGTGAATTGGAACGAAATCGCCAATAGATAAGACCATTTTACAATTTGGGCCCAAGTTAGAAGCAGAGCCTAAGGTGTAAATTATCGATAGTCCATATCTCGGAAACTATAAGAGATAATGCAATTTGGCAACCGGCAATGTAATTAGCATGCCGAATAATACTTGGAATGTGAATTGGAACGAAATCGCCAATAGATAAGACCATTTTACAATTTGGGCCCAAGTTAGAAGCAGAGCCTAAGGTGTAAATTATCGATAGTCCATATCTCGGAAACTATAAGAGATAATGCAATTTGGCAACCGGCAATGTAATTAGCATGCCGAATATTACTTGGAATGTGAATTGGAACGAAATCGCCAATAGGTAAGACCATTTTACAATTTGGGCCCAAGTTAGAAGCAGAGCCTAAGGTGTAAATTATCGATAGTCCATATCTCGGAAACTATAAGAGATAATGCAATTTGGCAACCGGCAATGTAATTAGCATGCCGAATATTAATTGGAATGTGAATTGGAACGAAATCGCCAATAGATAAGACCATTTTACAATTTGGGCCCAAGTTAGAAGTAGAGCCTAAGGTGTAAATTATCGATAGTCCATATCTCGGAAACTATAAGAGATAATTCAATTTGGCAACCGGCAATGTAATTAGCATGCCGAATATTACTTGGAATGTGAATTGGAACGAAATCGCCAATAGATAAGACCATTTTACAATTTGGGCCCAAGTTAGAAGCAGAGCCTAAGGTGTAAATTATCGATAGTCCATATCTCGGAAACTATAAGAGATAATGCAATTTGGCAACCGGCAATGTAATTAGCATGCCGAATATTACTTGGAATGTGAATTGGAACGAAATCGCCAATAGATAAGACCATTTTACAATTTGGGCCCAAGTTAGAAGCAGAGCCTAAGGTGTAAATTATTGATAGTCCATATCTCGGAAACTATAAGAGATAATGCAATTTGGCAACCGGCAATGTAATTAGCATGCCGAATATTACTTGGAATGTGAATTGGAACGAAATCGCCAATAGATAAGACCATTTTACAATTTGGGCCCAAGTTAGAAGCAGAGCCTAAGGTGTAAATTATCGATAGTCCATATCTCGGAAACTATAAGAGATAATGCAATTTGGCAACCGGCAATGTAATTAGCATGCCGAATATTACTTGGAGTGTGAATTGGAACGAAATCGCCAATAGATAAGACCATTTTACAATTTGGGCCCAAGTTAGAAGCAGAGCCTAAGGTGTAAATTATCGATAGTCCATATCTCGGAAACTATAAGAGATAATGCATTTTGGCAACCGGCAATGTAATTAGCATGCCGAATATTACTTGGAATGTGAATTGGAACGAAATCGCCAATAGGTAAGACCATTTTACAATTTGGGCCCAAGTTAGAAGCAGAGCCTAAGGTGTAAATTATTGATAGTCCATATCTCGGAAACTATAAGAGATAATTCAATTTGGCAACCGGCAATGTAATTAGCATGCCGGATATTACTTGGAATGTGAATTGGAACGAAATCGCCAATAGATAAGACCATTTTACAATTTGGGCCCAAGTTAGAAGCAGAGCCTAAGGTGTAAATTACCGATAGTCCATATCTCGGAAACTATAAGAGATAATGCAATTTGGCAACCGGCAATGTAATTAGCATGCCGAATATTACTTGGAATGTGAATTGGAACGAAATCGCCAATAGATAAGACGATTTTACAATTTGGGCCCAAGTTAGAAGCAGAGCCTAAGGTGTAAATTATCGATAGTCCATATCTCGGAAACTATAAGAGATAATGCAATTTGGCAACCGGCAATGTAATTAGCATGCCGAATATTACTTGGAATGTGAATTGGAACAAAATCGCCAATAGAGAAGACCATTTTACAATTTGGGTCCAAGTTAGAAGCAGAGCCTAAGGTGTAAATTATCGATAGTCCATATCTCGGAAACTATAAGAGATAATGCAATTTGGCAACCGGCAATGTAATTAGCATGCCGAATATTACTTGGAATGTGAATTGGAACGAAATCGCCAATAGAGAAGACCATTTTACAATTTGGGCCCAAGTTAGAAGCAGAGCCTAAGGTGTAAATTATCGATAGTCCATATCTCGGAAACTATAAGAGATAATGCAATTTGGCAACCGGCAATGTAATTAGCATGCCGAATATTACTTGGAATGTGAATTGGAACGAAATCGCCAATAGATAAGACCATTTTATAATTTGGGCCCAAGTTAGAAGCAGAGCCTAAGGTGTAAATTATCGATAGTCCATATCTCGGAAACTATAAGAGATAATGCAATTTGGCAACCGGCAATGTAATTAGCATGCCGAATATTACTTGGAATGTGAATTGGAACGAAATCGCCAATAGAGAAGACCATTTTACAATTTGGGCCCAAGTTAGAAGCAGAGCCTAAGGTGTAAATTATCGATAGTCCATATCTCGGAAACTATAAGAGATAATGCAATTTGGCAACCGGCAATGTAATTAGCATGCCGAATATTACTTGGAATATGAATTGGAACGAAAACGCCAATAGATAAGACCATTTTACAATTTGGGCCCAAGTTAGAAGCAGAGGCTAAGGTGTAAATTATCGATAGTCCATATCTCGGAAACTATAAGAGATAATGCAATTTGGCAACCGGCAATGTAATTAGCATGCCGAATATTACTTGGAATGTGAATTGGAACGAAATCGCCAATAGATAAGACCATTTTACAATTTGGGCCCAAGTTAGAAGCAGAGCCTAAGGTGTAAATTATCGATAGTCCATATCTCGGAAACTATAAGAGATAATGCAATTTGGCAACCGGCAATGTAATTAGCATGCCGAATATTACTTGGAATGTGAATTGGAACGAAATCGCCAATAGATAAGACCATTTTACAATTTGGGCCCAAGTTAGAAGCAGAGCCTAAGGTGTAAATTATTGATAGTCCATATCTCGGAAACTATAAGAGATAATGCAATTTCGCAACCGGCAATGTAATTAGCATGCCAAATATTACTTGGAGTGTGAATTGGAACGAAATCGCCAATAGATAAGACCATTTTACAATTTGGGCCCAAGTTAGAAGCAGAGCCTAAGGTGTAAATTATCGATAGTCCATATCTCGGAAACTATAAGAGATAATGCAATTTGGCAACCGGCAATGTAATTAGCATGCCGAATATAACTTGGAATGTGAATTGGAACGAAATCGCCAATAGATAAGACCATTTTACAATTTGGGCCCAAGTTAGAAGCAGAGCCTAAGGTGTAAATTATCGATAGTCCATATCTCGGAAACTATAAGAGATAATGCAATTTGGCAACCGGCAATGTAATTAGCATGCCGAGTATTACTTGGAATGTGAATTGGAACGAAATCGCCAATAGATAAGACCATTTTACAATTTGGGCCCAAGTTAGAAGCAGAGCCTAAGGTGTAAATTATCGATAGTCCATATCTCGGAAACTATAAGAGATAATGCAATTTGGCAACCGGCGATGTAATTAGCATGCCGAATATTACTTGGAATGTGAATTGGAACGAAATCGCCAATAGAGAAGACCATTTTACAATTTGGGCCCAAGTTAGAAGCAGAGCCTAAGGTGTAAATTATCGATAGTCCATATCTCTGAAACTATAAGAGATAATGCAATTTGGCAACCGGCAATGTAATTAGCATGCCGAATATTACTTGGAATGTGAATTGGAACGAAATCGCCAATAGATAAGACCATTTTACCATTTGGGCCCAAGTTAGAAGCAGAGCCTATGGTGTAAATTATCGATAGTCCATATCTCGGAAACTATAAGAGATAATGCAATTTGGCAACCGGCAATGTAATTAGCATGCCGAATATTACTTGGAATGTGAATTGGAACGAAATCGCCAATAGATAAGACCATTTTACAATTTGGGCCCAAGTTAGAAGCAGAGCCTAAGGTGTAAATTATCGATAGTCCATATCTCGGAAACTATAAGAGATAATGCAATTTGGCAACCGGCAATGTAATTAGCATGCCGAATATTACTTGGAATGTGAATTGGAACGAAATCGCCAATAGATAAGACCATTTTACAATTTGGGCCCAAGTTAGAAGCAGAGCCTAAGGTGTAAATTATTGATAGTCCATATCTCGGAAACTATAAGAGATAATGCAATTTCGCAACCGGCAATGTAATTAGCATGCCAAATATTACTTGGAGTGTGAATTGGAACGAAATCGCCAATAGATAAGACCATTTTACAATTTGGGCCCAAGTTAGAAGCAGAGCCTAAGGTGTAAATTATCGATAGTCCATATCTCGGAAACTATAAGAGATAATGCAATTTGGCAACCGGCAATGTAATTAGCATGCCGAATATAACTTGGAATGTGAATTGGAACGAAATCGCCAATAGATAAGACCATTTTACAATTTGGGCCCAAGTTAGAAGCAGAGCCTAAGGTGTAAATTATCGATAGTCCATATCTCGGAAACTATAAGAGATAATGCAATTTGGCAACCGGCAATGTAATTAGCATGCCGAGTATTACTTGGAATGTGAATTGGAACGAAATCGCCAATAGATAAGACCATTTTACAATTTGGGCCCAAGTTAGAAGCAGAGCCTAAGGTGTAAATTATCGATAGTCCATATCTCGGAAACTATAAGAGATAATGCAATTTGGCAACCGGCGATGTAATTAGCATGCCGAATATTACTTGGAATGTGAATTGGAACGAAATCGCCAATAGAGAAGACCATTTTACAATTTGGGCCCAAGTTAGAAGCAGAGCCTAAGGTGTAAATTATCGATAGTCCATATCTCGGAAACTATAAGAGATAATGCAATTTGGCAACCGGCAATGTAATTAGCATGCCGAATATTACTTGGAATGTGAATTGGAACGAAATCGCCAATAGATAAGACCATTTTATAATTTGGGCCCAAGTTAGAAGCAGAGCCTAAGGTGTAAATTATCGATAGTCCATATCTCGGAAACTATAAGAGATAATGCAATTTGGCAACCGGCAATGTAATTAGCATGCCGAATATTACTTGGAATGTGAATTGGAACGAAATCGCCAATAGAGAAGACCATTTTACAATTTGGGCCCAAGTTAGAAGCAGAGCCTAAGGTGTAAATTATCGATAGTCCATATCTCGGAAACTATAAGAGATAATGCAATTTGGCAACCGGCAATGTAATTAGCATGCCGAATATTACTTGGAATATAAATTGGAACGAAAACGCCAATAGATAAGACCATTTTACAATTTGGGCCCAAGTTAGAAGCAGAGGCTAAGGTGTAAATTATCGATAGTCCATATCTCGGAAAATATAAGAGATAATGCAATTTGGCAACCGGCAATGTAATTAGCATGCCGAATATTACTTGGAATGTGAATTGGAACGAAATCGCCAATAGATAAGACCATTTTACAATTTGGGCCCAAGTTAGAAGCAGAGCCTAAGGTGTAAATTATCGATAGTCCATATCTCGGAAACTATAAGAGATAATGCAATTTGGCAACCGGCAATGTAATTAGCATGCCGAATATTACTTGGAATGTGAATTGGAACGAAATCGCCAATAGATAAGACCATTTTACAATTTGGGCCCAAGTTAGAAGCAGAGCCTAAGGTGTAAATTATTGATAGTCCATATCTCGGAAACTATAAGAGATAATGCAATTTCGCAACCGGCAATGTAATTAGCATGCCAAATATTACTTGGAGTGTGAATTGGAACGAAATCGCCAATAGATAAGACCATTTTACAATTTGGGCCCAAGTTAGAAGCAGAGCCTAAGGTGTAAATTATCGATAGTCCATATCTCGGAAACTATAAGAGATAATGCAATTTGGCAACCGGCAATGTAATTAGCATGCCGAATATAACTTGGAATGTGAATTGGAACGAAATCGCCAATAGATAAGGCCATTTTACAATTTGGGCCCAAGTTAGAAGCAGAGCCTAAGGTGTAAATTATCGATAGTCCATATCTCGGAAACTATAAGAGATAATGCAATTTGGCAACCGGCAATGTAATTAGCATGCCGAGTATTACTTGGAATGTGAATTGGAACGAAATCGCCAATAGATAAGACCATTTTACAATTTGGGCCCAAGTTAGAAGCAGAGCCTAAGGTGTAAATTATCGATAGTCCATATCTCGGAAACTATAAGAGATAATGCAATTTGGCAACCGGCAATGTAATTAGCATGCCGAATATTACTTGGAATGTGAATTGGAACGAAATCGCCAATAGATAAGACCATTTTACAATTTGGGCCCAAGTTAGAAGCAGAGCCTAAGGTGTAAATTATTGATAGTCCATATCTCGGAAACTATAAGAGATAATGCAATTTCGCAATCGGCAATGTAATTAGCATGCCGAATATCACTTGGAATGTGAATTGGGACGAAATCGCCAATAGATAAGACCATTTTACAATTTGGGCCCAAGTTAGAAGCAGAGCCTAAGGTGTAAATTATCGATAGTCCATATCTCGGAAACTATAAGAGATAATGCAATTTCGCAATCGGCAATGTAATTAGCATGCCGAATATCACTTGGAATGTGAATTGGAACGAAATCGCCAATAGATAAGACCATTTTACAATTTGGGCCCAAGTTAGAAGCAGAGCCTAAGGTGTAAATTATCGATAGTCCATATCTCGGAAACTATAAGAGATAATGCAATTTGGCAACCGGCAATGTAATTAGCATGCCGAGTATTACTTGGAATGTGAATTGGAACGAAATCGCCAATAGATAAGACCATTTTACAATTTGGGCCCAAGTTAGAAGCAGAGCCTAAGGTGTAAATTATCGATAGTCCATATCTCGGAAACTATAAGAGATAATGCAATTTGGCAACCGGCAATGTAATTAGCATGCCGAATATTACTTGGAATGTGAATTGGAACGAAATCGCCTATAGATAAGACCATTTTACAATTTGGGCCCAAGTTAGAAGCAGAGCCTAAGGTGTAAATTATTGATAGTCCATATCTCGGAAACTATAAGAGATAATGCAATTTCGCAATCGGCAATGTAATTAGCATGCCGAATATCACTTGGAATGTGAATTGGGACGAAATCGCCAATAGATAAGACCATTTTACAATTTGGGCCCAAGTTAGAAGCAGAGCCTAAGGTGTAAATTATCGATAGTCCATATCTCGGAAACTATAAGAGATAATGCAATTTCGCAATCGGCAATGTAATTAGCATGCCGAATATCACTTGGAATGTGAATTGGAACGAAATCGCCAATAGATAAGACCATTTTACAATTTGGGCCCAAGTTAGAAGCAGAGCCTAAGGTGTAAATTATCGATAGTCCATATCTCGGAAACTATAAGAGATAATGCAATTTGGCAACCGGCAACGTAATTAGCATGCCGAGTATTACTTGGAATGTGAATTGGAACGAAATCGCCAATAGATAAGACCATTTTACAATTTGGGCCCAAGTTAGAAGCAGAGCCTAAGGTGTAAATTATCGATAGTCCATATCTCGGAAACTATAAGAGATAATGCAATTTGGCAACCGGCAATGTAATTAGCATGCCGAATATTACTTGGAATGTGAATTGGAACGAAATCGCCAATAGATAAGACCATTTTACAATTTGGGCCCAAGTTAGAAGCAGAGCCTAAGGTGTAAATTATTGATAGTCCATATCTCGGAAACTATAAGAGATAATGCAATTTCGCAATCGGCAATGTAATTAGCATGCCGAATATCACTTGGAATGTGAATTGGGACGAAATCGCCAATAGATAAGACCATTTTACAATTTGGGCCCAAGTTAGAAGCAGAGCCTAAGGTGTAAATTATCGATAGTCCATATCTCGGAAACTATAAGAGATAATGCAATTTCGCAATCGGCAATGTAATTAGCATGCCGAATATCACTTGGAATGTGAATTGGAACGAAATCGCCAATAGATAAGACCATTTTACAATTTGGGCCCAAGTTAGAAGCAGAGCCTAAGGTGTAAATTATTGATAGTCCATATCTCGGAAACTATAAGAGATAATGCAATTTCGCAATCGGCAATGTAATTAGCATGCCGAATATCACTTGGAATGTGAATTGGGACGAAATCGCCAATAGATAAGACCATTTTACAATTTGGGCCCAAGTTAGAAGCAGAGCCTAAGGTGTAAATTATTGATAGTCCATATCTCGGAAACTATAAGAGATAATGCAATTTCGCAACCGGCAATGTAATTAGCATGCCGAATATTACTTGGAGTGTGAATTGGAACGAAATCGCCAATAGATAAGACCATTTTACAATTTGGGCCCAAGTTAGAAGCAGAGCCTAAGGTGTAAATTATCGATAGTCCATATCTCGGAAACTATAAGAGATAATACAATTTGGCAACCGGCAATGTAATTAGCATGCCGAATATTACTTGGAATGTGAATTGGAACGAAATCGCCAATAGATAAGACCATTTTACAATTTGGGCCCAAGTTAGAAGCAGAGCCTAAGGTGTAAATTATCGATAGTCCATATCTCGGAAACTATAAGAGATAATGCAATTTGGCAACAGGCAATGTAATTAGCATGCCGAGTATTACTTGGAATGTGAATTGGAACGAAATCGCCAATAGATAAGACCATTTTACAATTTGGGCCCAAGTTAGAAGCAGAGCCTAAGGTGTAAATTATTGATAGTCCATATCTCGGAAACTATAAGAGATAATGCAATTTCGCAATCGGCAATGTAATTAGCATGCCGAATATCACTTGGAATGTGAATTGGTACGAAATCGCCAATAGATAAGACCATTTTACAATTTGGGCCCAAGTTAGAAGCAGAGCCAAAGGTGTAAATTATCGATAGTCCATATCTCGGAAACTATAAGATATAATGCAATTTGGCAACCGGCAATGTAATTAGCATACCGAATATTACTTGGAATGTGAATTGGAACGAAATCGCCAATAGATAAGACCATTTTACAATTTGGGCCCAAGTTAGAAGCAGAGCCTAAGGTGTAAATTATCGATAGTCCATATCTCGGAAACTATAAGAGATAATGCAATTTGGCAACCGGCAATGTAATTAGCATGCCGAATATTACTTGGAATGTGAATTGGAACGAAATCGCCAATAGATAAGACCATTTTACAATTTGGGCCCAAGTTAGAAGCAGAGCCTAAGGTGTAAATTATTGATAGTCCATATCTCGGAAACTATAAGAGATAATGCAATTTCGCAACCGGCAATGTAATTAGCATGCCGAATATTACTTGGAGTGTGAATTGGAACGAAATCGCCAATAGGTAAGACCATTTTACAATTTGGGCCCAAGTTAGAAGCAGAGCCTAAGGTGTAAATTATCGATAGTCCATATCTCGGAAACTATAAGAGATAATGCAATTTGGCAACCGGCAATGTAATTAGCATGCCGAATATTACTTGGAATGTGAATTGGAACGAAATCGCCAATAGATAAGGCCATTTTACAATTTGGGCCCAAGTTAGAAGCAGAGCCTAAGGTGTAAATTATCGATAGTCCATATATCGGAAACTATAAGAGATAATGCAATTTGGCAACCGGCAATGTAATTAGCATGCCGAATATTACTTGGAATGTGAATTGGAACGAAATCGCCAATAGATAAGACCATTTTACAATTTGGGCCCAAGTTAGAAGCAGAGCCTAAGGTGTAAATTATTGATAGTCCATATCTCGGAAACTATAAGAGATAATGCAATTTGGCAACCGGCAATGTAATTAGCATGCCGAATATTACTTGGAATGTGAATTGGAACGAAATCGCCTATAGATAAGGCCATTTTACAATTTGGGCCCAAGTTAGAAGCAGAGCCTAAGGTGTAAATTATCGATAGTCCATATCTCGGAAACTATAAGAGATAATGCAATTTGGCAACCGGCAATGTAATTAGCATGCCGAATATTACTTGAAATGTGAATTGGAACGAAATCGCCAATAGATAAGACCATTTTCAATTTGGGCCCGAGTTAGAAGCAGAGCCTAAGGTGTAAATTATCGATAGTCCATATCTCGGAAACTATAAGAGATAATGCAATTTGGCAACCGGCAATGTAATTAGCATGCCGAACATTACTTGGAATATGAATTGGAACGAAATCGCCAATAGATAAGACCATTTTACAATTTGGGCCCAAGTTAGAAGCAGAGCCTAAGGTGTAAATTATCGATAGTCCATATCTCGGAAACTATAAGAGATAATGCAATTTGACAACCGGCAATGTAATTAGCATGCCGTATATTACTTGGAATGTGAATTGGAACGAAATCGCCAATAGATAAGACCATTTTACAATTTGGGCCCAAGTTAGAAGCAGAGCCTAAGGTGTAAATTATCGATAGTCCATATCTCGGAAACTATAAGAGATAATGCAATTTGGCAACCGGCAATGTAATTAGCATGCCGAATATTACTTGGAATGTGAATTGGAACGAAATCGCCAATAGATAAGACCATTTTACAATTTGGGCCCAAGTTAGAAGCAGAGCCTAAGGTGTAAATTATTGATAGTCCATATCTCGGAAACTATAAGAGATAATGCAATTTCGCAACCGGCAATGTAATTAGCATGCCGAATATTATTTGGAGTGTGAATTGGAACGAAATCGCCAATAGATAAGACCATTTTACAATTTGGGTCCAAGTTAGAAGCAGAGCCTAAGGTGTAAATTATCGATAGTCCATATCTCGGAAACTATAAGAGATAATGCAATTTGGCAACCGGCAATGTAATTAGCATGCCGAATATTACTTGGAATGTGAATTGGAACGAAATCGCCAATAGATAAGACCATTTTACAATTTGGGCCCAAGTTAGAAGCAGAGCCTAAGGTGTAAATTATCGATAGTCCATATCTCGGAAACTATAAGAGATAATGCAATTTGGCAACCGGCAATGTAATTAGCGTGCCGAATATTACTTGGAATGTGAATTGGAACGAAATCGTCAATAGATAAGACCATTTTACAATTTGGGCCCAAGTTAGAAGCAGAGCCTAAGGTGTAAATTATCGATAGTCCATATCTCGGAAACTATAAGAGATAATGCAATTTGGCAACCGGCAATGTAATTAGCATGCCGAATATTACTTGGAATGTGAATTGGAACGAAATCGCCAATAGATAAGACCATTTTACAATTTGGGCCCAAGTTAGAAGCAGAGCCTAAGGTGTAAATTATCGATAGTCCATATCTCGGAAACTATAAGAGATAATGCAATTTGGCAACCGGCAATGTAATTAGCATGCCGAATATTACTTGGAATGTGAATTGGAACGAAATCGCCAATAGATAAGACCATTTTACAATTTGGGCCCAAGTTAGAAGCAGAGCCTAAGGTGTAAATTATTGATAGTCCATATCTCGGAAACTATAAGAGATAATGCAATTTCGCAACCGGCAATGTAAATAGCATGCCGAATATCACTTGGAATGTGAATTGGGACGAAATCGCCAATAGATAAGACAATTTTACAATTTGGGCCCAAGATAGAAGCATAGCCTAAGGTGTAAATTATCGATAGTCCATATCTCGGAAACTATAAGAGATAATGCAATTTGGCAACCGGCAATGTAATTAGCATGCCGAATATTACTTGGAATGTGAATTGGAACGAAATCGCCAATAGATAAGACCATTTTACAATTTGGGCCCAAGTTAGAAGCAGAGCCTAAGGTGTAAATTATCGATAGTCCATATCTCGGAAACTATAAGAGATAATGCAATTTGGCAACCGGCAATGTAATTAGCATGCCGAATATTACTTGGAATGTGAATTGGAACGAAATCGCCAATAGGTAAGACCATTTTACAATTTGGGCCCAAGTTAGAAGCAGAGCCTAAGGTGTAAATTATCGATAGTCCATATCTCGGAAACTATAAGAGATAATGCAATTTGGCAACCGGCAATGTAATTAGCATGCCGAATATTACTTGGAATGTGAATTGGAACGAAATCGCCAATAGATAAGACCATTTTACAATTTGGGCCCAAGTTAGAAGCAGAGCCTAAGGTGTAAATTATCGATAGTCCATATCTCGGAAACTATAAGAGATAATGCAATTTGGCAGCCGGCAATGTAATTAGCATGCCGAATATTAATTGGAATGTGAATTGGAACGAAATCGCCAATAGGTAAGACCATTTTACAATTTGGGCCCAAGTTAGAAGCAGAGCCTAAGGTGTAAATTATCGATAGTCCATATCTCGGAAACTATAAGAGATAATGCAATTTGGCAACCGGCAATGTAATTAGCATGCCGAATATTACTTGGAATGTGAATTGGAACGAAATCGCCAATAGATAAGACCATTTTACAATTTGGGCCCAAGTTAGAAGCAGAGCCTAAGGTGTAAATTATTGATAGTCCATATCTCGGAAACTATAAGAGATAATGCAATTTGGCAACCGGCAATGTAATTAGCATGCCGAATATTACTTGAAATGTGAATTGGAACGAAATCGCCAATAGAGAAGACCATTTTACAATTTGGGCCCAAGTTAGAAGCAGAGCCTAAGGTGTAAATAATCGATAGTCCATATCTCGGAAACTATAAGAGATAATGCAATTTGGCAACCGGCAATGTAATTAGCATGCCGAATATTACTTGGAATGTGAATTGGAACGAAATCGCCAATAGATAAGACCATTTTACAATTTGGGCCCAAGTTAGAAGCAGAGCCTAAGGTGTAAATTATCGATAGTCCATATCTCGGAAACTATAAGAGGTAATGCAATTTGGCAGCCGGCAATGTAATTAGCATGCCGAATATTAATTGGAATGTGAATTGGAACGAAATCGCCAATAGGTAAGACCATTTTACAATTTGGGCCCAAGTTAGAAGCAGAGCCTAAGGTGTAAATAATCGATAGTCCATATCTCGGAAACTATAAGAGATAATGCAATTTGGCAACCGGCAATGTAATTAGCATGCCGAATATTACTTGGAATGTGAATTGGAACGAAATCGCCAATAGATAAGACCATTTTACAATTTGGGCCCAAGTTAGAAGCAGAGCCTAAGGTGTAAATTATCGATAGTCCATATCTCGGAAACTATAAGAGGTAATGCAATTTGGCAACCGGCAATGTAATTAGCATGCCGAATATTACTTGGAATGTGAATTGGAACGAAATCGCCAATAGAGAAGACCATTTTACAATTTGGGCCCAAGTTAGAAGCAGAGCCTAAGGTGTAAATTATCGATAGTCCATATCTCGGAAACTATAAGAGATAATGCAATTTGGCAAACGGCAATGTAATTAGCATGCCGAATATTACTTGGAATGTGAATTGGAACGAAATCGTCAATAGATAAGACCATTTTACAATTTGGGCCCAAGTTAGAAGCAGAGCCTAAGGTGTAAATTATCGATAGTCCATATCTCGGAAACTATAAGAGATAATGCAATTTGGCAACCGGCAATGTAATTAGCATGCCGAATATTACTTGGAATGTGAATTGGAACGAAATCGCCAATAGATAAGGCCATTTTACAATTTGGGCCCAAGTTAGAAGCAGAGCCTAAGGTGTAAATTATTGATAGTCCATATCTCGGAAACTATAAGAGATAATGCAATTTCGCAACCGGCAATGTAATTAGCATGCCGAATATCACTTGGAATGTGAATTGGGACGAAATCGCCAATAGATAAGGCCATTTTACAATTTGGGCCCAAGTTAGAAGCAGAGCCTAAGGTGTAAATTATCGATAGTCCATATCTCGGAAACTATAAGAGATAATGCAATTTGACAACCGGCAATGTAATTAGCATGCCGAATATTACTTGGAATGTGAATTGGAACGAAATTGCCAATAGATAAGACCATTTTACAATTTGGGCCCAAGTTAGAAGCAGAGCCTAAGGTGTAAATTATCGATAGTCCATATCTCGGAAACTATAAGAGGTAATGCAATTTGGCAACCGGCAATGTAATTAGCATGCCGAATATTACTTGGAATGTGAATTGGAACGAAATCGCCAATAGAGAAGACCATTTTACAATTTGGGCCCAAGTTAGAAGCAGAGCCTAAGGTGTAAATTATCGATAGTCCATATCTCGGAAACTATAAGAGATAATGCAATTTGGCAAACGGCAATGTAATTAGCATGCCGAATATTACTTGGAATGTGAATTGGAACGAAATCGTCAATAGATAAGACCATTTTACAATTTGGGCCCAAGTTAGAAGCAGAGCCTAAGGTGTAAATTATCGATAGTCCATATCTCGGAAACTATAAGAGATAATGCAATTTGGCAACCGGCAATGTAATTAGCATGCCGAATATTACTTGGAATGTGAATTGGAACGAAATCGCCAATAGATAAGGCCATTTTACAATTTGGGCCCAAGTTAGAAGCAGAGCCTAAGGTGTAAATTATTGATAGTCCATATCTCGGAAACTATAAGAGATAATGCAATTTCGCAACCGGCAATGTAATTAGCATGCCGAATATCACTTGGAATGTGAATTGGGACGAAATCGCCAATAGATAAGGCCATTTTACAATTTGGGCCCAAGTTAGAAGCAGAGCCTAAGATGTAAATTATCGATAGTCCATATCTCGGAAACTATAAGAGATAATGCAATTTGGCAACCGGCAATGTAATTAGCATGCCGAATATTACTTGGAATGTGAATTGGAACGAAATCGCCAATAGATAAGACCATTTTACAATTTGGGCCCAAGTTAGAAGCAGAGCCTAAGGTGTAAATTATCGATAGTCCATATCTCGGAAACTATAAGAGATAATTCAATTTGGCAACCGGCAATGTAATTAGCATGCCGGATATTACATGGAATGTGAATTGGAACGAAATCGCCAATAGATAAGACCATTTTACAATTTGGGCCCAAGTTAGAAGCAGAGTCTAAGGTGTAAATTATCGATAGTCCATATCTTGGAAACTATAAGAGATAATGCAAATTGGCAACCGGCAATGTAATTAGCATGCCGAATATTACTTGGAATGTGAATTGGAACGAAATCGCCAATAGATAAGACCATTTTACAATTTGGGCCCAAGTTAGAAGCAGAGTCTAAGGTGTAAATTATCGATAGTCCATATCTCGGAAACTATAAGAGATAATGCAATTTGGCAACCGGCAATGTAATTAGCATGCCGAATATTACTTGGAATGTGAATTGGAACGAAATCGCCAATAGATAAGACCATTTTACAATTTGGGCCCAAGTTAGAAGCAGAGCCTAAGGTGTAAATTATCGATAGTCCATATCTCGGAAGCTATAAGAGATAATGCAATTTGGCAACCGGCAATGTAATTAGCATGCCGAATATTACTTGGAATGTGAATTGGAACGAAATCGCCAATAGATAAGGCCATTTTACAATTTGGGCCCAAGTTAGAAGCAGAGCCTAAGGTGTAAATTATTGATAGTCTATATCTCGGAAACTATAAGAGATAATGCAATTTCGCAACCGGCAATGTAATTAGCATGCCGAATATCACTTGGAATGTGAATTGGGACGAAATCGCCAATAGATAAGACCATTTTACAATTTGGGCCCAAGTTAGAAGCAGAGCCTAAGGTGTAAATTATCGATAGTCCATATCTCGGAAACTATAAGAGATAATGCAATTTGGCAAACGGCAATGTATTTAGCATGCCGAATATTACTTGGAATGTGAATTGGAACGAAATCGCCAATAGATAAGACCATTTTACAATTTGGGCCCAAGTTAGAAGCAGAGCCTAAGGTGTAAATTATCGATAGTCCATATCTCGGAAACTATAAGAGATAATGCAATTTGGCAACCGGCAATGTAATTAGCATGCTGAATATTACTTGGAATGTGAATTGGAACGAAATCGCCAATAGATAAGACCATTTTACAATTTGGGCCCAAGTTAGAAGCAGAGTCTAAGGTGTAAATTATCGATAGTCCATATCTTGGAAACTATAAGAGATAATGCAAATTGGCAACCGGCAATGTAATTAGCATGCCGAATATTACTTGGAATGTGAATTGGAACGAAATCGCCAATAGATAAGACCATTTTACAATTTGGGCCCAAGTTAGAAGCAGAGTCTAAGGTGTAAATTATCGATAGTCCATATCTCGGAAACTATAAGAGATAATGCAATTTGGCAACCGGCAATGTAATTAGCATGCCGAATATTACTTGGAATGTGAATTGGAACGAAATCGCCAATAGATAAGACCATTTTACAATTTGGGCCCAAGTTAGAAGCAGAGCCTAAGGTGTAAATTATCGATAGTCCATATCTCGGAAGCTATAAGAGATAATGCAATTTGGCAACCGGCAATGTAATTAGCATGCCGAATATTACTTGGAATGTGAATTGGAACGAAATCGCCAATAGATAAGGCCATTTTACAATTTGGGCCCAAGTTAGAAGCAGAGCCTAAGGTGTAAATTATTGATAGTCCATATCTCGGAAACTATAAGAGATAATGCAATTTCGCAACCGGCAATGTAATTAGCATGCCGAATATCACTTGGAATGTGAATTGGGACGAAATCGCCAATAGATAAGACCATTTTACAATTTGGGCCCAAGTTAGAAGCAGAGCCTAAGGTGTAAATTATCGATAGTCCATATCTCGGAAACTATAAGAGATAATGCAATTTGGCAAACGGCAATGTATTTAGCATGCCGAATATTACTTGGAATGTGAATTGGAACGAAATCGCCAATAGATAAGACCATTTTACAATTTGGGCCCAAGTTAGAAGCAGAGCCTAAGGTGTAAATTATCGATAGTCCATATCTCGGAAACTATAAGAGATAATGCAATTTGGCAACCGGCAATGTAATTAGCATGCTGAATATTACTTGGAATGTGAATTGGAACGAAATCGCCAATAGATAAGACCATTTTACAATTTGGGCCCAAGTTAGAAGCAGAGCCTAAGGTGTAAATTATCGATAGTCCATATCTTGGAAACTATAAGAGATAATGCAAATTGGCAACCGGCAATGTAATTAGCATGCCGAATATTACTTGGAATGTGAATTGGAACGAAATCGCCAATAGATAAGACCATTTTACAATTTGGGCCCAAGTTAGAAGCAGAGTCTAAGGTGTAAATTATCGATAGTCCATATCTCGGAAACTATAAGAGATAATGCAATTTGGCAACCGGCAATGTAATTAGCATGCCGAATATTACTTGGAATGTGAATTGGAACGAAATCGCCAATAGATAAGACCATTTTACAATTTGGGCCCAAGTTAGAAGCAGAGCCTAAGGTGTAAATTATCGATAGTCCATATCTCGGAAACTATAAGAGATAATGCAATTTGGCAACCGGCAATGTAATTAGCATGCCGAATATTACTTGGAATGTGAATTGGAACGAAATCGCCAATAGATAAGGCCATTTTACAATTTGGGCCCAAGTTAGAAGCAGAGCCTAAGGTGTAAATTATTGATAGTCCATATCTCGGAAACTATAAGAGATAATGCAATTTCGCAACCGGCAATGTAATTAGCATGCCGAATATCACTTGGAATGTGAATTGGGACGAAATCGCCAATAGATAAGACCATTTTACAATTTGGGCCCAAGTTAGAAGCAGAGCCTAAGATGTAAATTATCGATAGTCCATATCTCGGAAACTATAAGAGATAATGCAATTTGGCAACCGGCAATGTAATTAGCATGCCGAATATTACTTGGAATGTGAATTGGAACGAAATTGCCAATAGATAAGACCATTTTACAATTTGGGCCCAAGTTAGAAGCAGAGCCTAAGATGTAAATTATCGATAGTCCATATCTCGGAAACTATAAGAGATAATGCAATTTGGCAACCGGCAATGTAATTAGCATGCCGAATATTACTTGGAATGTGAATTGGAACGAAATCGCCAATAGATAAGACCATTTTACAATTTGGGCCCAAGTTAGAAGCAGAGCCTAAGGTGTAAATTATCGATAGTCCATATCTCGGAAACTATAAGAGATAATTCAATTTGGCAACCGGCAATGTAATTAGCATGCCGGATATTACTTGGAATGTGAATTGGAACGAAATCGCCAATAGATAAGACCATTTTACAATTTGGGCCCAAGTTAGAAGCAGAGCCTAAGGTGTAAATTATCGATAGTCCATATCTCGGAAACTATAAGAGATAATGCAATTTGGCAACCTGCAATGTAATTAGCATGCCGAATATTACTTGGAATGTGAATTGGAACGAAATCGCCAATAGATAAGACCATTTTACAATTTGGGCCCAAGTTAGAAGCAGAGCCTAAGGTGTAAATTATCGATAGTCCATATCTCGGAAACTATAAGAGATAATTCAATTTGGCAACCGGCAATGTAATTAGCATGCCGGATATTACTTGGAATGTGAATTGGAACGAAATCGCCAATAGATAAGACCATTTTACAATTTGGGCCCAAGTTAGAAGCAGAGCCTAAGGTGTAAATTATCGATAGTCCATATCTCGGAAACTATAAGAGATAATGCAATTTGGCAACCGGCAATGTAATTAGCATGCAGAATATTACTTGGAATGTGAATTGGAACGAAATCGCCAATAGATAAGACGATTTTACAATTTGGGCCCAAGTTAGAAGCAGAGCCTAAGATGTAAATTATCGATAGTCCATATCTCGGAAACTATAAGAGATAATGCAATTTGGCAACCGGCAATGTAATTAGCATGCCGAATATTACTTGGAATGTGAATTAGAACGAAATCGCCAATAGATAAGACCATTTTACAATTTGGGCCCAAGTTAGAAGCAGAGCCTAAGATGTAAATTATCGATAGTCCATATCTCGGAAACTATAAGAGATAATGCAATTTGGCAACCGGCAATGTAATTAGCATGCCGAATATTACTTGGAATGTGAATTGGAACGAAATCGCCAATAGATAAGACCATTTTACAATTTGGGCCCAAGTTAGAAGCAGAGCCTAAGGTGTAAATTATCGATAGTCCATATCTCGGAAACTATAAGAGATAATGCAATTTGGCAACCGGCAATGTAATTAGCATGCCGAATATTACTTGGATTGTGAATTGGAACGAAATCGCCAATAGATAAGACCATTTTACAATTTGGGCCCAAGTTAGAAGCAGAGCCTAAGGTGTAAATTATTGATAGTCCATATCTCGGAAACTATAAGAGATAATGCAATTTCGCAACCGGCAATGTAATTAGCATGCCGAATATTACTTGGAGTGTGAATTGGAACGAAATCGCCAATAGATAAGACCATTTTACAATTTGGGCCCAAGTTAGAAGCAGAGCCTAAGGTGTAAATTATCGATAGTCCATATCTCGGAAACTATAAGAGATAATGCAATTTGGCAACCGGCAATGTAATTAGCATGCCGAATATAACTTGGAATGTGAATTGGAACGAAATCGCCAATAGATAAGACCATTTTACAATTTGGGCCCAAGTTAGAAGCAGAGCCAAAGGTGTAAATTATCGATAGTCCATATCTCGGAAACTATAAGATATAATGCAATTTGGCAACGGGCAATGTAATTAGCATGCCGAATATTACTTGGAATGTGAATTGGAACGAAATCGCCAATAGATAAGACCATTTTACAATTTGGGCCCAAGTTAGAAGCAGAGCCTAAGGTGTAAATTATCGATAGTCCATATCTCGGAAACTATAAGAGATAATGCAATTTGGCAACCGGCAATGTAATTAGCATGCCGAATATTACTTGGAATGTGAATTGGAACGAAATCGCCAATAGATAAGGCCATTTTACAATTTGGGCCCAAGTTAGAAGCAGAGCCTAAGGTGTAAATTATTGATAGTCCATATCTCGGAAACTATAAGAGATAATGCAATTTCGCAACCGGCAATGTAATTAGCATGCCGAATATTACTTGGAGTGTGAATTGGAACGAAATCGCCAATAGATAAGACCATTTTACAATTTGGGCCCAAGTTAGAAGCAGAGCCTAAGGTGTAAATTATCGATAGTCCATATCTCGGAAACTATAAGAGATAATGCAATTTGGCAACCGGCAATGTAATTAGCATGCCGAATATTACTTGGAATGTGAATTGGAACGAAATCGCCAATAGATAAGACCATTTTACAATTTGGGCCCAAGTTAGAAGCGGAGCCTAAGGTGTAAATTATCGATAGTCCATATCTCGGAAACTATAAGAGATAATGCAATTTGGCAACCGGCAATGTAATTAGCATGCCGAATATTACTTGGAATGTGAATTGGAACGAAATCGTCAATAGATAAGACCATTTTACAATTTGGGCCCAAGTTAGAAGCAGAGCCTAAGGTGTAAATTATCGATAGTCCATATCTCGGAAACTATAAGAGATAATGCAATTTGGCAACCGGCAATGTAATTAGCATGCCGAGTATTACTTGGAATGTGAATTGGAACGAAATCGCCAATAGATAAGACCATTTTACAATTTGGGCCCAAGTTAGAAGCAGAGCCTAAGGTGTAAATTATCGATAGTCCATATCTCGGAAACTATAAGAGATAATGCAATTTGGCAACCGGCAATGTAATTAGCATGCCGAATATTACTTGGAATGTGAATTGGAACGAAATCGCCAATAGATAAGACCATTTTACAATTTGGGCCCAAGTTAGAAGCAGAGCCTAAGGTGTAAATTATCGATAGTCCATATCTCGGAAACTATAAGAGATAATGCAATTTCGCAACCGGCAATGTAATTAGCATGCCGAATATCACTTGGAATGTGAATTGGGACGAAATCGCCAATAGATAAGACAATTTTACAATTTGGGCCCAAGATAGAAGCAGAGCCTAAGGTGTAAATTATCGATAGTCCATATCTCGGAAACTATAAGAGATAATGCAATTTGGCAACCGGCAATGTAATTAGCATGCCGAATATTACTTGGAATGTGAATTGGAACGAAATCGCCAATAGATAAGACCATTTTACAATTTGGGCCCAAGTTAGAAGCAGAGCCTAAGGTGTAAATTATCGATAGTCCATATCTCGGAAACTATAAGAGATAATGCAATTTGGCAACCGGCAATGTAATTAGCATGCCGAATATTACTTGGAATGTGAATTGGAACGAAATCGCCAATAGGTAAGACCATTTTACAATTTGGGCCCAAGTTAGAAGCAGAGCCTAAGGTGTAAATTATCGATAGTCCATATCTCGGAAACTATAAGAGATAATGCAATTTGGCAACCGGCAATGTAATTAGCATGCCGAATATTACTTGGAATGTGAATTGGAACGAAATCGCCAATAGATAAGACCATTTTACAATTTGGGCCCAAGTTAGAAGCAGAGCCTAAGGTGTAAATTATCGATAGTCCATATCTCGGAAACTATAAGAGATAATGCAATTTGGCAGCCGGCAATGTAATTAGCATGCCGAATATTAATTGGAATGTGAATTGGATCGAAATCGCCAACAGGTAAGACCATTTTACAATTTGGGCCCAAGTTAGAAGCAGAGCCTAAGGTGTAAATTATCGATAGTCCATATCTCGGAAACTATAAGAGATAATTCAATTTGGCAACCGGCAATGTAATTAGCATGCCGAATATTACTTGGAATGTGAATTGGAACGAAATCGCCAATAGATAAGACCATTTTACAATTTGGGCCCAAGTTAGAAGCAGAGCCTAAGGTGTAAATTATCGATAGTCCATATCTCGGAAACTATAAGAGGTAATGCAATTTGGCAACCGACAATGTAATTAGCATGCCGAATATTACTTGGAATGTGAATTGGAACGAAATCGCCAATAGATAAGACCATTTTACAATTTGGGCCCAAGTTAGAAGCAGAGCCTAAGGTGTAAATTATTGATAGTCCATATCTCGGAAACTATAAGAGATAATGCAATTTCGCAACCGGCAATGTAATTAGCATGCCGAATATTACTTGGAGTGTGAATTGGAACGAAATCGCCAATAGATAAGACCATTTTACAATTTGGGCCCAAGTTAGAAGCAGAGCCTAAGGTGTAAATTATCGATAGTCCATATCTCGGAAACTATAAGAGATAATGCAATTTGGCAACCGGCAATGTAATTAGCATGCCGAATATTACTTGGAATGTGAATTGGAACGAAATCGCCAATAGATAAGACCATTTTACAATTTGGGCCCAAGTTAGAAGCAGAGTCTAAGGTGTAAATTATCGATAGTCCATATCTCGGAAACTATAAGAGATAATGCAATTTGGCAACCGGCAATGTAATTAGCATGCCGAATATTACTTGGAATGTGAATTGGAACGAAATCGCCAATAGATAAGACCATTTTACAATTTGGGCCCAAGTTAGAAGCAGAGCCTAAGGTGTAAATTATCGATAGTCCATATCTCGGAAACTATAAGAGATAATTCAATTTGGCAACCGGCAATGTAATTAGCATGCCGAATATTACTTGGAATGTGAATTGGAACGAAATCGCCAATAGATAAGACCATTTTACAATTTGGGCCCAAGTTAGAAGCAGAGCCTAAGGTGTAAATTATCGATAGTCCATATCTCGGAAACTATAAGAGGTAATGCAATTTGGCAACCGGCAATGTAATTAGCATGCCGAATATTACTTGGAATGTGAATTGGAACGAAATCGCCAATAGATAAGACCATTTTACAATTTGGGCCCAAGTTAGAAGCAGAGCCTAAGGTGTAAATTATTGATAGTCCATATCTCGGAAACTATAAGAGATAATGCAATTTCGCAACCGGCAATGTAATTAGCATGCCGAATATTACTTGGAGTGTGAATTGGAACGAAATCGCCAATAGATAAGACCATTTTACAATTTGGGCCCAAGTTAGAAGCAGAGCCTAAGGTGTAAATTATCGATAGTCCATATCTCGGAAACTATAAGAGATAATGCAATTTGGCAACCGGCAATGTAATTAGCATGCCGAATATTACTTGGAATGTGAATTGGAACGAAATCGCCAATAGATAAGACCATTTTACAATTTGGGCCCAAGTTAGAAGCAGAGTCTAAGGTGTAAATTATCGATAGTCCATATCTCGGAAACTATAAGAGATAATGCAATTTGGCAACCGGCAATGTAATTAGCATGCCGAATATTACTTGGAATGTGAATTGGAACGAAATCGCCAATAGATAAGACCATTTTACAATTTGGGCCCAAGTTAGAAGCAGAGCCTAAGGTGTAAATTATCGATAGTCCATATCTCGGAAACTATAAGAGATAATGCAATTTGGCAACCGGCAATGTAATTAGCATGCCGAATATTACTTGGAATGTGAATTGGAACGAAATCGCCAATAGATAAGGCCATTTTACAATTTGGGCCCAAGTTAGAAGCAGAGCCTAAGGTGTAAATTATTGATAGTCCATATCTCGGAAACTATAAGAGATAATGCAATTTCGCAACCGGCAATGTAATTAGCATGCCGAATATCACTTGGAATGTGAATTGGGACGAAATCGCCAATAGATAAGACCATTTTACAATTTGGGCCTAAGTTAGAAGCAGAGCCTAAGGTGTAAATTATCGATAGTCCATATCTCGGAAACTATAAGAGATAATGCAATTTCGCAACCGGCAATGTAATTAGCATGCCGAATATTACTTGGAGTGTGAATTGGAACGAAATCGCCAATAGATAAGACCATTTTACAATTTGGGTCCAAGTTAGAAGCAGAGCCTAAGGTGTAAATTATCGATAGTCCATATCTCGGAAACTATAAGAGATAATGCAATTTGGCAACCGGCAATGTAATTAGCATGCCGAATATTACTTGGAATGTGAATTGGAACGAAATCGCCAATAGATAAGACCATTTTACAATTTGGGCCCAAGTTAGAAGCAGAGCCTAAGGTGTAAATTATCGATAGTCCATATCTCGGAAACTATAAGAGATAATGCAATTTGGCAACCGACAATGTAATTAGCGTGCCGAATATTACTTGGAATGTGAATTGGAACGAAATCGTCAATAGATAAGACCATTTTACAATTTGGGCCCAAGTTAGAAGCAGAGCCTAAGGTGTAAATTATCGATAGTCCATATCTCGGAAACTATAAGAGATAATGCAATTTGGCAACCGGCAATGTAATTAGCATGCCGAATATTACTTGGAATGTGAATTGGAACGAAATCGCCAATAGATAAGACCATTTTACAATTTGGGCCCAAGTTAGAAGCAGAGCCTAAGGTGTAAATTATCGATAGTCCATATCTCGGAAACTATAAGAGATAATGCAATTTGGCAACCGGCAATGTAATTAGCATGCCGAATATTACTTGGAATGTGAATTGGAACGAAATCGCCAATAGATAAGACCATTTTACAATTTGGGCCCAAGTTAGAAGCAGAGCCTAAGGTGTAAATTATTGATAGTCCATATCTCGGAAACTATAAGAGATAATGCAATTTCGCAACCGGCAATGTAAATAGCATGCCGAATATCACTTGGAATGTGAATTGGGACGAAATCGCCAATAGATAAGACAATTTTACAATTTGGGCCCAAGATAGAAGCATAGCCTAAGGTGTAAATTATCGATAGTCCATATCTCGGAAACTATAAGAGATAATGCAATTTGGCAACCGGCAATGTAATTAGCATGCCGAATATTACTTGGAATGTGAATTGGAACGAAATCGCCAATAGATAAGACCATTTTACAATTTGGGCCCAAGTTAGAAGCAGAGCCTAAGGTGTAAATTATCGATAGTCCATATCTCGGAAACTATAAGAGATAATGCAATTTGGCAACCGGCAATGTAATTAGCATGCCGAATATTACTTGGAATGTGAATTGGAACGAAATCGCCAATAGGTAAGACCATTTTACAATTTGGGCCCAAGTTAGAAGCAGAGCCTAAGGTGTAAATTATCGATAGTCCATATCTCGGAAACTATAAGAGATAATGCAATTTGGCAACCGGCAATGTAATTAGCATGCCGAATATTACTTGGAATGTGAATTGGAACGAAATCGCCAATAGATAAGACCATTTTACAATTTGGGCCCAAGTTAGAAGCAGAGCCTAAGGTGTAAATTATCGATAGTCCATATCTCGGAAACTATAAGAGATAATGCAATTTGGCAGCCGGCAATGTAATTAGCATGCCGAATATTAATTGGAATGTGAATTGGAACGAAATCGCCAATAGGTAAGACCATTTTACAATTTGGGCCCAAGTTAGAAGCAGAGCCTAAGGTGTAAATTATCGATAGTCCATATCTCGGAAACTATAAGAGATAATGCAATTTGGCAACCGGCAATGTAATTAGCATGCCGAATATTACTTGGAATGTGAATTGGAACGAAATCGCCAATAGATAAGACCATTTTACAATTTGGGCCCAAGTTAGAAGCAGAGCCTAAGGTGTAAATTATTGATAGTCCATATCTCGGAAACTATAAGAGATAATGCAATTTGGCAACCGGCAATGTAATTAGCATGCCGAATATTACTTGAAATGTGAATTGGAACGAAATCGCCAATAGAGAAGACCATTTTACAATTTGGGCCCAAGTTAGAAGCAGAGCCTAAGGTGTAAATTATCGATAGTCCATATCTCGGAAACTATAAGAGATAATGCAATTTGGCAACCGGCAATGTAATTAGCATGCCGAATATTACTTGGAATGTGAATTGGAACGAAATCGCCAATAGATAAGACCATTTTACAATTTGGGCCCAAGTTAGAAGCAGAGCCTAAGGTGTAAATTATCGATAGTCCATATCTCGGAAACTATAAGAGGTAATGCAATTTGGCAACCGGCAATGAAATTAGCATGCCGAATATTACTTGGAATGTGAATTGGAACGAAATCGCCAATAGAGAAGACCATTTTACAATTTGGGCCCAAGTTAAAAGCAGAGCCTAAGGTGTAAATTATCGATAGTCCATATCTCGGAAACTATAAGAGATAATGCAATTTGGCAACCGGCAATGTAATTAGCATGCCGAATATTACTTGGAATGTGAATTGGAACGAAATCGTCAATAGATAAGACCATTTTACAATTTGGGCCCAAGTTAGAAGCAGAGCCTAAGGTGTAAATTATCGATAGTCCATATCTCGGAAACTATAAGAGATAATGCAATTTGGCAACCGGCAATGTAATTAGCATGCCGAATATTACTTGGAATGTGAATTGGAACGAAATCGCCAATAGATAAGGCCATTTTACAATTTGGGCCCAAGTTAGAAGCAGAGCCTAAGGTGTAAATTATTGATAGTCCATATCTCGGAAACTATAAGAGATAATGCAATTTCGCAACCGGCAATGTCATTAGCATGCCGAATATCACTTGGAATGTGAATTGGGACGAAATCGCCAATAGATAAGACCATTTTACAATTTGGGCCCAAGTTAGAAGCAGAGCCTAAGGTGTAAATTATCGATAGTCCATATCTCGGAAACTATAAGAGATAATGCAATTTGACAACCGGCAATGTAATTAGCATGCCGAATATTACTTGGAATGTGAATTGGAACGAAATTGCCAATAGATAAGACCATTTTACAATTTGGGCCCAAGTTAGAAGCAGAGCCTAAGATGTAAATTATCGATAGTCCATATCTCGGAAACTATAAGAGATAATGCAATTTGGCAACCGGCAATGTAATTAGCATGCCGAATATTACTTGGAATGTGAATTGGAACGAAATCGCCAATAGATAAGACCATTTTACAATTTGGGCCCAAGTTAGAAGCAGAGCCTAAGGTGTAAATTATCGATAGTCCATATCTCGGAAACTATAAGAGATAATTCAATTTGGCAACCGGCAATGTAATTAGCATGCCGGATATTACTTGGAATGTGAATTGGAACGGAATCGCCAATAGATAAGACCATTTTACAATTTGGGCCCAAGTTAGAAGCAGAGCCTAAGGTGTAAATTATCGATAGTCCATATCTCGGAAACTATAAGAGATAATGCAATTTGGCAACCGGCAATGTAATTAGCATGCTGAATATTACTTGGAATGTGAATTGGAACGAAATCGCCAATAGATAAGACCATTTTACAATTTGGGCCCAAGTTAGAAGCAGAGCCTAAGGTGTAAATTATCGATAGTCCATATCTTGGAAACTATAAGAGATAATGCAAATTGGCAACCGGCAATGTAATTAGCATGCCGAATATTACTTGGAATGTGAATTGGAACGAAATCGCCAATAGATAAGACCATTTTACAATTTGGGCCCAAGTTAGAAGCAGAGTCTAAGGTGTAAATTATCGATAGTCCATATCTCGGAAACTATAAGAGATAATGCAATTTGGCAACCGGCAATGTAATTAGCATGCCGAATATTACTTGGAATGTGAATTGGAACGAAATCGCCAATAGATAAGACCATTTTACAATTTGGGCCCAAGTTAGAAGCAGAGCCTAAGGTGTAAATTATCGATAGTCCATATCTCGGAAACTATAAGAGATAATGCAATTTGGCAACCGGCAATGTAATTAGCATGCCGAATATTACTTGGAATGTGAATTGGAACGAAATCGCCAATAGATAAGGCCATTTTACAATTTGGGCCCAAGTTAGAAGCAGAGCCTAAGGTGTAAATTATTGATAGTCCATATCTCGGAAACTATAAGAGATAATGCAATTTCGCAACCGGCAATGTAATTAGCATGCCGAATATCACTTGGAATGTGAATTGGGACGAAATCGCCAATAGATAAGACCATTTTACAATTTGGGCCCAAGTTAGAAGCAGAGCCTAAGATGTAAATTATCGATAGTCCATATCTCGGAAACTATAAGAGATAATGCAATTTGGCAACCGGCAATGTAATTAGCATGCCGAATATTACTTGGAATGTGAATTGGAACGAAATTGCCAATAGATAAGACCATTTTACAATTTGGGCCCAAGTTAGAAGCAGAGCCTAAGATGTAAATTATCGATAGTCCATATCTCGGAAACTATAAGAGATAATGCAATTTGGCAACCGGCAATGTAATTAGCATGCCGAATATTACTTGGAATGTGAATTGGAACGAAATCGCCAATAGATAAGACCATTTTACAATTTGGGCCCAAGTTAGAAGCAGAGCCTAAGGTGTAAATTATCGATAGTCCATATCTCGGAAACTATAAGAGATAATTCAATTTGGCAACCGGCAATGTAATTAGCATGCCGGATATTACTTGGAATGTGAATTGGAACGAAATCGCCAATAGATAAGACCATTTTACAATTTGGGCCCAAGTTAGAAGCAGAGCCTAAGGTGTAAATTATCGATAGTCCATATCTTGGAAACTATAAGAGATAATGCAAATTGGCAACCGGCAATGTAATTAGCATGCCGAATATTACTTGGAATGTGAAATGGAACGAAATCGCCAATAGATAAGACCATTTTACAATTTGGGCCCAAGTTAGAAGCAGAGCCTAAGGTGTAAATTATCGATAGTCCATATCTCGGAAACTATAAGAGATAATGCAATTTGGCAACCGGCAATGTAATTAGCATGCCGAATATTACTTGGAATGTGAATTGGAACGAAATCGCCAATAGATAAGGCCATTTTACAATTTGGGCCCAAGTTAGAAGCAGAGCCTAAGGTGTAAATTATTGATAGTCCATATCTCGGAAACTATAAGAGATAATGCAATTTCGCAACCGGCAATGTAATTAGCATGCCGAATATCACTTGGAATGTGAATTGGGACGAAATCGCCAATAGATAAGACCATTTTACAATTTGGGCCCAAGTTAGTAGCAGAGCCTAAGATGTAAATTATCGATAGTCCATATCTCGGAAACTATAAGAGATAATGCAATTTGGCAACCGGCAATGTAATTAGCATGCCGAATATTACTTGGAATGTGAATTGGAACGAAATTGCCAATAGATAAGACCATTTTACAATTTGGGCCCAAGTTAGAAGCAGAGCCTAAGGTGTAAATTATCGATAGTCCATATCTCGGAAACTATAAGAGATAATTCAATTTGGCAACCGGCAATGTAATTAGCATGCCGGATATTACTTGGAATGTGAATTGGAACGAAATCGCCAATAGATAAGACCATTTTACAATTTGGGCCCAAGTTAGAAGCAGAGCCTAAGGTGTAAATTATCGATAGTCCATATCTTGGAAACTATAAGAGATAATGCAAATTGGCAACCGGCAATGTAATTAGCATGCCGAATATTACTTGGAATGTGAAATGGAACGAAATCGCCAATAGATAAGACCATTTTACAATTTGGGCCCAAGTTAGAAGCAGAGCCTAAGGTGTAAATT
The DNA here is from genome assembly GCF_030347505.1 of Rhynchophorus ferrugineus. Lineage (NCBI taxonomy): Eukaryota > Metazoa > Arthropoda > Insecta > Coleoptera > Curculionidae > Rhynchophorus > Rhynchophorus ferrugineus. The sequence continues at coordinate 66,193 of NW_027473048.1, forward strand.
ATCGATAGTCCATATCTCGGAAACTATAAGAGATAATGCAATTTGGCAACCGGCAATGTAATTAGCATGCCGAATATTACTTGGAATGTGAATTGGAACGAAATCGCCAATAGATAAGGCCATTTTACAATTTGGGCCCAAGTTAGAAGCAGAGCCTAAGGTGTAAATTATTGATAGTCCATATCTCGGAAACTATAAGAGATAATGCAATTTCGCAACCGGCAATGTAATTAGCATGCCGAATATCACTTGGAATGTGAATTGGGACGAAATCGCCAATAGATAAGACCATTTTACAATTTGGGCCCAAGTTAGAAGCAGAGCCTAAGATGTAAATTATCGATAGTCCATATCTCGGAAACTATAAGAGATAATGCAATTTGGCAACCGGCAATGTAATTAGCATGCCGAATATTACTTGGAATGTGAATTGGAACGAAATTGCCAATAGATAAGACCATTTTACAATTTGGGCCCAAGTTAGAAGCAGAGCCTAAGATGTAAATTATCGATAGTCCATATCTCGGAAACTATAAGAGATAATGCAATTTGGCAACCGGCAATGTAATTAGCATGCCGAATATTACTTGGAATGTGAATTGGAACGAAATCGCCAATAGATAAGACCATTTTACAATTTGGGCCCAAGTTAGAAGCAGAGCCTAAGGTGTAAATTATCGATAGTCCATATCTCGGAAACTATAAGAGATAATTCAATTTGGCAACCGGCAATGTAATTAGCATGCCGGATATTACTTGGAATGTGAATTGGAACGAAATCGCCAATAGATAAGACCATTTTACAATTTGGGCCCAAGTTAGAAGCAGAGCCTAAGGTGTAAATTATCGATAGTCCATATCTTGGAAACTATAAGAGATAATGCAAATTGGCAACCGGCAATGTAATTAGCATGCCGAATATTACTTGGAATGTGAAATGGAACGAAATCGCCAATAGATAAGACCATTTTACAATTTGGGCCCAAGTTAGAAGCAGAGCCTAAGGTGTAAATTATCGATAGTCCATATCTCGGAAACTATAAGAGATAATGCAATTTGGCAACCGGCAATGTAATTAGCATGCCGAATATTACTTGGAATGTGAATTGGAACGAAATCGCCAATAGATAAGGCCATTTTACAATTTGGGCCCAAGTTAGAAGCAGAGCCTAAGGTGTAAATTATTGATAGTCCATATCTCGGAAACTATAAGAGATAATGCAATTTCGCAACCGGCAATGTAATTAGCATGCCGAATATCACTTGGAATGTGAATTGGGACGAAATCGCCAATAGATAAGACCATTTTACAATTTGGGCCCAAGTTAGTAGCAGAGCCTAAGATGTAAATTATCGATAGTCCATATCTCGGAAACTATAAGAGATAATGCAATTTGGCAACCGGCAATGTAATTAGCATGCCGAATATTACTTGGAATGTGAATTGGAACGAAATTGCCAATAGATAAGACCATTTTACAATTTGGGCCCAAGTTAGAAGCAGAGCCTAAGATGTAAATTATCGATAGTCCATATCTCGGAAACTATAAGAGATAATGCAATTTGGCAACCGGCAATGTAATTAGCATGCCGAATATTACTTGGAATGTGAATTGGAACGAAATCGCCAATAGATAAGACCATTTTACAATTTGGGCCCAAGTTAGAAGCAGAGCCTAAGGTGTAAATTATCGATAGTCCATATCTCGGAAACTATAAGAGATAATTCAATTTGGCAACCGGCAATGTAATTAGCATGCCGGATATTACTTGGAATGTGAATTGGAACGAAATCGCCAATAGATAAGACCATTTTACAATTTGGGCCCAAGTTAGAAGCAGAGCCTAAGGTGTAAATTATCGATAGTCCATATCTTGGAAACTATAAGAGATAATGCAAATTGGCAACCGGCAATGTAATTAGCATGCCGAATATTACTTGGAATGTGAAATGGAACGAAATCGCCAATAGATAAGACCATTTTACAATTTGGGCCCAAGTTAGAAGCAGAGTCTAAGGTGTAAATTATCGATAGTCCATATCTCGGAAACTATAAGAGATAATGCAATTTGGCAACCGGCAATGTAATTAGCATGCCGAATATTACTTGGAATGTGAATTGGAACGAAATCGCCAATAGATAAGACCATTTTACAATTTGGGCCCAAGTTAGAAGCAGAGCCTAAGGTGTAAATTATCGATAGTCCATATCTCGGAAGCTATAAGAGATAATGCAATTTGGCAACCGGCAATGTAATTAGCATGCCGAATATTACTTGGAATGTGAATTGGAACGAAATCGCCAATAGATAAGGCCATTTTACAATTTGGGCCCAAGTTAGAAGCAGAGCCTAAGGTGTAAATTATTGATAGTCCATATCTCGGAAACTATAAGAGATAATGCAATTTCGCAACCGGCAATGTAATTAGCATGCCGAATATCACTTGGAATGTGAATTGGGACGAAATCGCCAATAGATAAGAACATTTTACAATTTGGGCCCAAGTTAGAAGCAGAGCCTAAGGTGTAAATTATCGATAGTCCATATCTCGGAAACTATAAGAGATAATGCAATTTGGCAACCGGCAATGTAATTAGCATGCCGAATATTACTTGGAATGTGAATTGGAACGAAATCGCCAATAGATAAGACCATTTTACAATTTGGGCCCAAGTTAGAAGCAGAGCCTAAGGTGTAAATTATCGATAGTCCATATCTCGGAAACTATAAGAGATAATTCAATTTGGCAACCGGCAATGTAATTAGCATGCCGGATATTACTTGGAATGTGAATTGGAACGAAATCGCCAATAGATAAGACCATTTTACAATTTGGGCCCAAGTTAGAAGCAGAGCCTAAGGTGTAAATTATCGATAGTCCATATCTCGGAAACTATAAGAGATAATGCAATTTGGCAACCGGCAATGTAATTAGCATGCAGAATATTACTTGGAATGTGAATTGGAACGAAATCGCCAATAGATAAGACGATTTTACAATTTGGGCCCAAGTTAGAAGCAGAGCCTAAGATGTAAATTATCGATAGTCCATATCTCGGAAACTATAAGAGATAATGCAATTTGGCAACCGGCAATGTAATTAGCATGCCGAATATTACTTGGAATGTGAATTGGAACGAAATCGCCAATAGATAAGACCATTTTACAATTTGGGCCCAAGTTAGAAGCAGAGCCTAAGGTGTAAATTATCGATAGTCCATATCTCGGAAACTATAAGAGATAATTCAATTTGGCAACCGGCAATGTAATTAGCATGCCGGATATTACTTGGAATGTGAATTGGAACGATATCGCCAATAGATAAGACCATTTTACAATTTGGGCCCAAGTTAGAAGCAGAGCCTAAGGTGTAAATTATCGATAGTCCATATCTCGGAAACTATAAGAGATAATGCTATTTGGCAACCGGCAATGTAATTAGCATGCCGAATATTACTTGGAATGTGAATTGGAACGAAATCGCCAATAGATAAGACGATTTTACAATTTGGGCCCAAGTTAGAAGCAGAGCCTAAGATGTAAATTATCGATAGTCCATATCTCGGAAACTATAAGAGATAATGCAATTTGGCAACCGGCAATGTAATTAGCATGCCGAATATTACTTGGAATGTGAATTGGAACGAAATCGCCAATAGATAAGACCATTTTACAATTTGGGCCCAAGTTAGAAGCAGAGCCTAAGGTGTAAATTATCGATAGTCCATATCTCGGAAACTATAAGAGATAATGCATTTTGGCAACCGGCAATGTAATTAGCATGCCGAATATTACTTGGAATGTGAATTGGAACGAAATCGCCAATAGGTAAGACCATTTTACAATTTGGGCCCAAGTTAGAAGCAGAGCCTAAGGTGTAAATTATTGATAGTCCATATCTCGGAAACTATAAGAGATAATTCAATTTGGCAACCGGCAATGTAATTAGCATGCCGGATATTACTTGGAATGTGAATTGGAACGAAATCGCCAATAGATAAGACCATTTTACAATTTGGGCCCAAGTTAGAAGCAGAGCCTAAGGTGTAAATTACCGATAGTCCATATCTCGGAAACTATAAGAGATAATGCAATTTGGCAACCGGCAATGTAATTAGCATGCCGAATATTACTTGGAATGTGAATTTGAACGAAATCGCCAATAGATAAGACGATTTTACAATTTGGGCTCAAGTTAGAAGCAGAGCCTAAGGTGTAAATTATCGATAGTCCATATCTCGGAAACTATAAGAGATAATGCAATTTGGCAACCGGCAATGTAATTAGCATGCCGAATATTACTTGGAATGTGAATTGGAACAAAATCGCCAATAGTGAAGACCATTTTACAATTTGGGCCCAAGTTAGAAGCAGAGCCTAAGGTGTAAATTATCGATAGTCCATATCTCGGAAACTATAAGAGATAATGCAATTTGGCAACCGGCAATGTAATTAGCATGCCGAATATTACTTGGAATGTGAATTGGAACGAAATCGCCAATAGAGAAGACCATTTTACAATTTGGGCCCAAGTTAGAAGCAGAGCCTAAGGTGTAAATTATCGATAGTCCATATCTCGGAAACTATAAGAGATAATGCAATTTGGCAACCGGCAATGTAATTAGCATGCCGAATATTACTTGGAATGTGAATTGGAACGAAATCGCCAATAGATAAGACCATTTTACAATTTGGGCCCAAGTTAGAAGCAGAGCCTAAGGTGTAAATTATCGATAGTCCATATCTCGGAAACTATAAGAGATAATGCAATTTGGCAACCGGCAATGTAATTAGCATGCCGAATATTACTTGGAATGTGAATTGGAACGAAATCGCCAATAGAGAAGACCATTTTACAATTTGGGCCCAAGTTAGAAGCAGAGCCTAAGGTGTAAATTATCGATAGTCCATATCTCGGAAACTATAAGAGATAATGCAATTTGGCAACCGGCAATGTAATTAGCATGCCGAATATTACTTGGAATGTGAATTGGAACGAAAACGCCAATAGATAAGACCATTTTACAATTTGGGCCCAAGTTAGAAGCAGAGGCTAAGGTGTAAATTATCGATAGTCCATATCTCGGAAACTATAAGAGATAATGCAATTTGGCAACCGGCAATGTAATTAGCATGCCGAATATTACTTGGAATGTGAATTGGAACGAAATCGCCAATAGATAAGACCATTTTACAATTTGGGCCCAAGTTAGAAGCAGAGCCTAAGGTGTAAATTATCGATAGTCCATATCTCGGAAACTATAAGAGATAATGCAATTTGGCAACCGGCAATGTAATTAGCATGCCGAATATTACTTGGAATGTGAATTGGAACGAAATCGCCAATAGATAAGACCATTTTACAATTTGGGCCCAAGTTAGAAGCAGAGCCTAAGGTGTAAATTATCGATAGTCCATATCTCGGAAACTATAAGAGATAATGCAATTTGGCAACCGGCAATGTAATTAGCATGCCGAATATTACTTGGAATGTGAATTGGAACGAAATCGCCAATAGATAAGACCATTTTACAATTTGGGCCCAAGTTAGAAGCAGAGCCTAAGGTGTAAATTATTGATAGTCCATATCTCGGAAACTATAAGAGATAATGCAATTTCGCAACCGGCAATGTAATTAGCATGCCGAATATTACTTGGAGTGTGAATTGGAACGAAATCGCCAATAGATAAGACCATTTTACAATTTGGGCCCAAGTTAGAAGCAGAGCCTAAGGTGTAAATTATCGATAGTCCATATCTCGGAAACTATAAGAGATAATGCAATTTGGCAACCGGCAATGTAATTAGCATGCCGAATATAACTTGGAATGTGAATTGGAACGAAATCGCCAATAGATAAGACCATTTTACAATTTGGGCCCAAGTTAGAAGCAGAGCCTAAGGTGTAAATTATCGATAGTCCATATCTCGGAAACTATAAGAGATAATTCAATTTGGCAACCGGCAATGTAATTAGCATGCCGGATATTACTTGGAATGTGAATTGGAACGAAATCGCCAATAGATAAGACCATTTTACAATTTGGGCCCAAGTTAGAAGCAGAGCCTAAGGTGTAAATTATCGATAGTCCATATCTCGGAAACTATAAGAGATAATGCAATTTGGCAACCGGCAATGTAATTAGCATGCAGAATATTACTTGGAATGTGAATTGGAACGAAATCGCCAATAGATAAGACGATTTTACAATTTGGGCCCAAGTTAGAAGCAGAGCCTAAGATGTAAATTATCGATAGTCCATATCTCGGAAACTATAAGAGATAATGCAATTTGGCAACCGGCAATGTAATTAGCATGCCGAATATTACTTGGAATGTGAATTGGAACGAAATCGCCAATAGATAAGACCATTTTACAATTTGGGCCCAAGTTAGAAGCAGAGCCTAAGGTGTAAATTATCGATAGTCCATATCTCGGAAACTATAAGAGATAATTCAATTTGGCAACCGGCAATGTAATTAGCATGCCGGATATTACTTGGAATGTGAATTGGAACGTTATCGCCAATAGATAAGACCATTTTACAATTTGGGCCCAAGTTAGAAGCAGAGCCTAAGGTGTAAATTATCGATAGTCCATATCTCGGAAACTATAAGAGATAATGCTATTTGGCAACCGGCAATGTAATTAGCATGCCGAATATTACTTGGAATGTGAATTGGAACGAAATCGCCAATAGATAAGACGATTTTACAATTTGGGCCCAAGTTAGAAGCAGAGCCTAAGATGTAAATTATCGATAGTCCATATCTCGGAAACTATAAGAGATAATGCAATTTGGCAACCGGCAATGTAATTAGCATGCCGAATATTACTTGGAATGTGAATTGGAACGAAATCGCCAATAGATAAGACCATTTTACAATTTGGGCCCAAGTTAGAAGCAGAGCCTAAGGTGTAAATTATCGATAGTCCATATCTCGGAAACTATAAGAGATAATGCATTTTGGCAACCGGCAATGTAATTAGCATGCCGAATATTACTTGGAATGTGAATTGGAACGAAATCGCCAATAGGTAAGACCATTTTACAATTTGGGCCCAAGTTAGAAGCAGAGCCTAAGGTGTAAATTATTGATAGTCCATATCTCGGAAACTATAAGAGATAATTCAATTTGGCAACCGGCAATGTAATTAGCATGCCAGATATTACTTGGAATGTGAATTGGAACGAAATCGCCAATAGATAAGACCATTTTACAATTTGGGCCCAAGTTAGAAGCAGAGCCTAAGGTGTAAATTACCGATAGTCCATATCTCGGAAACTATAAGAGATAATGCAATTTGGCAACCGGCAATGTAATTAGCATGCCGAATATTACTTGGAATGTGAATTGGAACGAAATCGCCAATAGATAAGACGATTTTACAATTTGGGCTCAAGTTAGAAGCAGAGCCTAAGGTGTAAATTATCGATAGTCCATATCTCGGAAACTATAAGAGATAATGCAATTTGGCAACCGGCAATGTAATTAGCATGCCGAATATTACTTGGAATGTGAATTGGAACAAAATCGCCAATAGTGAAGACCATTTTACAATTTGGGCCCAAGTTAGAAGCAGAGCCTAAGGTGTAAATTATCGATAGTCCATATCTCGGAAACTATAAGAGATAATGCAATTTGGCAACCGGCAATGTAATTAGCATGCCGAATATTACTTGGAATGTGAATTGGAACGAAATCGCCAATAGAGAAGACCATTTTACAATTTGGGCCCAAGTTAGAAGCAGAGCCTAAGGTGTAAATTATCGATAGTCCATATCTCGGAAACTATAAGAGATAATGCAATTTGGCAACCGGCAATGTAATTAGCATGCCGAATATTACTTGGAATGTGAATTGGAACGAAATCGCCAATAGATAAGACCATTTTACAATTTGGGCCCAAGTTAGAAGCAGAGCCTAAGGTGTAAATTATCGATAGTCCATATCTCGGAAACTATAAGAGATAATGCAATTTGGCAACCGGCAATGTAATTAGCATGCCGAATATTACTTGGAATGTGAATTGGAACGAAATCGCCAATAGAGAAGACCATTTTACAATTTGGGCCCAAGTTAGAAGCAGAGCCTAAGGTGTAAATTATCGATAGTCCATATCTCGGAAACTATAAGAGATAATGCAATTTGGCAACCGGCAATGTAATTAGCATGCCGAATATTACTTGGAATGTGAATTGGAACGAAAACGCCAATAGATAAGACCATTTTACAATTTGGGCCCAAGTTAGAAGCAGAGGCTAAGGTGTAAATTATCGATAGTCCATATCTCGGAAACTATAAGAGATAATGCAATTTGGCAACCGGCAATGTAATTAGCATGCCGAATATTACTTGGAATGTGAATTGGAACGAAATCGCCAATAGATAAGACCATTTTACAATTTGGGCCCAAGTTAGAAGCAGAGCCTAAGGTGTAAATTATCGATAGTCCATATCTCGGAAACTATAAGAGATAATGCAATTTGGCAACCGGCAATGTAATTAGCATGCCGAATATTACTTGGAATGTGAATTGGAACGAAATCGCCAATAGATAAGACCATTTTACAATTTGGGCCCAAGTTAGAAGCAGAGCCTAAGGTGTAAATTATCGATAGTCCATATCTCGGAAACTATAAGAGATAATGCAATTTGGCAACCGGCAATGTAATTAGCATGCCGAATATTACTTGGAATGTGAATTGGAACGAAATCGCCAATAGATAAGACCATTTTACAATTTGGGCCCAAGTTAGAAGCAGAGCCTAAGGTGTAAATTATTGATAGTCCATATCTCGGAAACTATAAGAGATAATGCAATTTCGCAACCGGCAATGTAATTAGCATGCCGAATATTACTTGGAGTGTGAATTGGAACGAAATCGCCAATAGATAAGACCATTTTACAATTTGGGCCCAAGTTAGAAGCAGAGCCTAAGGTGTAAATTATCGATAGTCCATATCTCGGAAACTATAAGAGATAATGCAATTTGGCAACCGGCAATGTAATTAGCATGCCGAATATAACTTGGAATGTGAATTGGAACGAAATCGCCAATAGATAAGACCATTTTACAATTTGGGCCCAAGTTAGAAGCAGAGCCAAAGGTGTAAATTATCGATAGTCCATATCTCGGAAACTATAAGATATAATGCAATTTGGCAACGGGCAATGTAATTAGCATGCCGAATATTACTTGGAATGTGAATTGGAACGAAATCGCCAATAGATAAGACCATTTTATAATTAGGGCCCAAGTTAGAAGCAGAGCCTAAGGTGTAAATTATCGATAGTCCATATCTCGGAAACTATAAGAGATAATGCAATTTGGCAACCGGCAATGTAATTAGCATGCCGAATATTACTTGGAATGTGAATTGGAACGAAATCGCCAATAGATAAGGCCATTTTACAATTTGGGCCCAAGTTAGAAGCAGAGCCTAAGGTGTAAATTATTGATAGTCCATATCTCGGAAACTATAAGAGATAATGCAATTTCGCAACCGGCAATGTAATTAGCATGCCGAATATTACTTGGAGTGTGAATTGGAACGAAATCGCCAATAGATAAGACCATTTTACAATTTGGGCCCAAGTTAGAAGCAGAGCCTAAGGTGTAAATTATCGATAGTCCATATCTCGGAAACTATAAGAGATAATGCAATTTGGCAACCGGCAATGTAATTAGCATGCCGAATATTACTTGGAATGTGAATTGGAACGAAATCGCCAATAGATAAGACCATTTTACAATTTGGGCCCAAGTTAGAAGCGGAGCCTAAGGTGTAAATTATCGATAGTCCATATCTCGGAAACTATAAGAGATAATGCAATTTGGCAACCGGCAATGTAATTAGCATGCCGAATATTACTTGGAATGTGAATTGGAACGAAATCGTCAATAGATAAGACCATTTTACAATTTGGGCCCAAGTTAGAAGCAGAGCCTAAGGTGTAAATTATCGATAGTCCATATCTCGGAAACTATAAGAGATAATGCAATTTGGCAACCGGCAATGTAATTAGCATGCCGAATATTACTTGGAATGTGAATTGGAACGAAATCGCCAATAGATAAGACCATTTTACAATTTGGGCCCAAGTTAGAAGCAGAGCCTAAGGTGTAAATTATTGATAGTCCATATCTCGGAAACTATAAGAGATAATGCAATTTCGCAACCGGCAATGTAATTAGCATGCCGAATATTACTTGGAGTGTGAATTGGAACGAAATCGCCAATAGATAAGACCATTTTACAATTTGGGCCCAAGTTAGAAGCAGAGCCTAAGGTGTAAATTATCGATAGTCCATATCTCGGAAACTATAAGAGATAATGCAATTTGGCAACCGGCAATGTAATTAGCATGCCGAATATTACTTGGAATGTGAATTGGAACGAAATCGCCAATAGATATGACCATTTTACAATTTGGGCCCAAGTTAGAAGCAGAGCCTAAGGTGTAAATTATCGATAGTCCATATCTCGGAAACTATAAGAGATAATGCAATTTGGCAACCGGCAATGTAATTAGCATGCCGAATATTACTTGGAATGTGAATTGGAACGAAATCGTCAATAGATAAGACCATTTTACAATTTGGGCCCAAGTTAGAAGCAGAGCCTAAGGTGTAAATTATCGATAGTCCATATCTCGGAAACTATAAGAGATAATGCAATTTGGCAACCGGCAATGTAATTAGCATGCCGAATATTACTTGGAATGTGAATTGGAACGAAATCGCCAATAGATAAGACCATTTTACAATTTGGGCCCAAGTTAGAAGCAGAGCCTAAGGTGTAAATTATCGATAGTCCATATCTCGGAAACTATAAGAGATAATGCAATTTGGCAACCGGCAATGTAATTAGCATGCCGAATATTACTTGGAATGTGAATTGGAACGAAATCGCCAATAGATAAGACCATTTTACAATTTGGGCCCAAGTTAGAAGCAGAGCCTAAGGTGTAAATTATTGATAGTCCATATCTCGGAAACTATAAGAGATAATGCAATTTCGCAACCGGCAATGTAATTAGCATGCCGAATATCACTTGGAATGTGAATTGGGACGAAATCGCCAATAGATAAGACAATTTTACAATTTGGGCCCAAGATAGAAGCAGAGCCTAAGGTGTAAATTATCGATAGTCCATATCTCGGAAACTATAAGAGATAATGCAATTTGGCAACCGGCAATGTAATTAGCATGCCGAATATTACTTGGAATGTGAATTGGAACGAAATCGCCAATAGATAAGACCATTTTACAATTTGGGCCCAAGTTAGAAGCAGAGCCTAAGGTGTAAATTATCGATAGTCCATATCTCGGAAACTATAAGAGATAATGCAATTTGGCAACCGGCAATGTAATTAGCATGCCGAATATTACTTGGAATGTGAATTGGAACGAAATCGCCAATAGGTAAGACCATTTTACAATTTGGGCCCAAGTTAGAAGCAGAGCCTAAGGTGTAAATTATCGATAGTCCATATCTCGGAAACTATAAGAGATAATGCAATTTGGCAACCGGCAATGTAATTAGCATGCCGAATATTACTTGGAATGTGAATTGGAACGAAATCGCCAATAGATAAGACCATTTTACAATTTGGGCCCAAGTTAGAAGCAGAGCCTAAGGTGTAAATTATCGATAGTCCATATCTCGGAAACTATAAGAGATAATGCAATTTGGCAGCCGGCAATGTAATTAGCATGCCGAATATTAATTGGAATGTGAATTGGAACGAAATCGCCAACAGGTAAGACCATTTTACAATTTGGGACCAAGTTAGAAGCAGAGCCTAAGGTGTAAATTATCGATAGTCCATATCTCGGAAACTATAAGAGATAATTCAATTTGGCAACCGGCAATGTAATTAGCATGCCGAATATTACTTGGAATGTGAATTGGAACGAAATCGCCAATAGATAAGACCATTTTACAATTTGGGCCCAAGTTAGAAGCAGAGCCTAAGGTGTAAATTATCGATAGTCCATATCTCGGAAACTATAAGAGGTAATGCAATTTGGCAACCGGCAATGTAATTAGCATGCCGAATATTACTTGGAATGTGAATTGGAACGAAATCGCCAATAGATAAGACCATTTTACAATTTGGGCCCAAGTTAGAAGCAGAGCCTAAGGTGTAAATTATTGATAGTCCATATCTCGGAAACTATAAGAGATAATGCAATTTCGCAACCGGCAATGTAATTAGCATGCCGAATATTACTTGGAGTGTGAATTGGAACGAAATCGCCAATAGATAAGACCATTTTACAATTTGGGCCCAAGTTAGAAGCAGAGCCTAAGGTGTAAATTATCGATAGTCCATATCTCGGAAACTATAAGAGATAATGCAATTTGGCAACCGGCAATGTAATTAGCATGCCGAATATTACTTGGAATGTGAATTGGAACGAAATCGCCAATAGATAAGACCATTTTACAATTTGGGCCCAAGTTAGAAGCAGAGTCTAAGGTGTAAATTATCGATAGTCCATATCTCGGAAACTATAAGAGATAATGCAATTTGGCAACCGGCAATGTAATTAGCATGCCGAATATTACTTGGAATGTGAATTGGAACGAAATCGCCAATAGATAAGACCATTTTACAATTTGGGCCCAAGTTAGAAGCAGAGCCTAAGGTGTAAATTATCGATAGTCCATATCTCGGAAACTATAAGAGATAATTCAATTTGGCAACCGGCAATGTAATTAGCATGCCGAATATTACTTGGAATGTGAATTGGAACGAAATCGCCAATAGATAAGACCATTTTACAATTTGGGCCCAAGTTAGAAGCAGAGCCTAAGGTGTAAATTATCGATAGTCCATATCTCGGAAACTATAAGAGGTAATGCAATTTGGCAACCGGCAATGTAATTAGCATGCCGAATATTACTTGGAATGTGAATTGGAACGAAATCGCCAATAGATAAGACCATTTTACAATTTGGGCCCAAGTTAGAAGCAGAGCCTAAGGTGTAAATTATTGATAGTCCATATCTCGGAAACTATAAGAGATAATGCAATTTCGCAACCGGCAATGTAATTAGCATGCCGAATATTACTTGGAGTGTGAATTGGAACGAAATCGCCAATAGATAAGACCATTTTACAATTTGGGCCCAAGTTAGAAGCAGAGCCTAAGGTGTAAATTATCGATAGTCCATATCTCGGAAACTATAAGAGATAATGCAATTTGGCAACCGGCAATGTAATTAGCATGCCGAATATTACTTGGAATGTGAATTGGAACGAAATCGCCAATAGATAAGACCATTTTACAATTTGGGCCCAAGTTAGAAGCAGAGTCTAAGGTGTAAATTATCGATAGTCCATATCTCGGAAACTATAAGAGATAATGCAATTTGGCAACCGGCAATGTAATTAGCATGCCGAATATTACTTGGAATGTGAATTGGAACGAAATCGCCAATAGATAAGACCATTTTACAATTTGGGCCCAAGTTAGAAGCAGAGCCTAAGGTGTAAATTATCGATAGTCCATATCTCGGAAACTATAAGAGATAATGCAATTTGGCAACCGGCAATGTAATTAGCATGCCGAATATTACTTGGAATGTGAATTGGAACGAAATCGCCAATAGATAAGGCCATTTTACAATTTGGGCCCAAGTTAGAAGCAGAGCCTAAGGTGTAAATTATTGATAGTCCATATCTCGGAAACTATAAGAGATAATGCAATTTCGCAACCGGCAATGTAATTAGCATGCCGAATATCACTTGGAATGTGAATTGGGACGAAATCGCCAATAGATAAGACCATTTTACAATTTGGGCCTAAGTTAGAAGCAGAGCCTAAGGTGTAAATTATCGATAGTCCATATCTCGGAAACTATAAGAGATAATGCAATTTGGCAACCGGCAATGTAATTAGCATGCCGAATATTACTTGGAATGTGAATTGGAACGAAATTGCCAATAGATAAGACCATTTTACAATTTGGGCCCAAGTTAGAAGCAGAGCCTAAGATGTAAATTATCGATAGTCCATATCTCGGAAACTATAAGAGATAATGCAATTTGGCAACCGGAAATGTAATTAGCATGCCGAATATTACTTGGAATGTGAATTGGAACGAAATCGCCAATAGATAAGACCATTTTACAATTTGGGCCCAAGTTAGAAGCAGAGCCTAAGGTGTAAATTATCGATAGTCCATATCTCGGAAACTATAAGAGATAATTCAATTTGGCAACCGGCAATGTAATTAGCATGCCGGATATTACTTGGAATGTGAATTGGAACGAAATCGCCAATAGATAAGACCATTTTACAATTTGGGCCCAAGTTAGAAGCAGAGCCTAAGGTGTAAATTATCGATAGTCCATATCTTGGAAACTATAAGAGATAATGCAAATTGGCAACCGGCAATGTAATTAGCATGCCGAATATTACTTGGAATGTGAATTGGAACGAAATCGCAAATAGATAAGACCATTTTACAATTTGGGCCCAAGTTAGAAGCAGAGTCTAAGGTGTAAATAATCGATAGTCCATATCTCGGAAACTATAAGAGATAATGCAATTTGGCAACCGGCAATGTAATTAGCATGCCGAATATTACTTGGAATGTGAATTGGAACGAAATCGCCAATAGATAAGACCATTTTACAATTTGGGCCCAAGTTAGAAGCAGAGCCTAAGGTGTAAATTATCGATAGTCCATATCTCGGAAACTATAAGAGATAATGCAATTTCGCAACCGGCAATGTAATTAGCATGCCGAATATCACTTGGAATGTGAATTGGGACGAAATCGCCAATAGATAAGACCATTTTACAATTTGGGCCCAAGTTAGAAGCAGAGCCTAAGGTGTAAATTATCGATAGTCCATATCTCGGAAACTATAAGAGATAATGCAATTTGGCAACCGGCAATGTAATTAGCATGCCGAATATTACTTGGAATGTGAATTGGAACGAAATCGCCAATAGATAAGACCATTTTACAATTTGGGCCCAAGTTAGAAGCAGAGCCTAAGGTGTAAATTATCGATAGTCCATATCTCGGAAACTATAAAAGATAATGCAATTTCGCAACCGGCAATGTAATTAGCATGCCGAATATCACTTGGAATGTGAATTGGGACGAAATCGCCAATAGATAAGACCATTTTACAATTTGGGCCCAAGTTAGAAGCAGAGCCTAAGGTGTAAATTATCGGTAGTCCATATCTCGGAAACTATAAGAGATAATGCAATTTGGCAACCGGCAATGTAATTAGCATGCCGAATATTACTTGGAATGTGAATTGGAACGAAATCGCCAATAGATAAGACCATTTTACAATTTGGGCCCAAGTTAGAAGCAGAGCCTAAGGTGTAAATTATCGATAGTCCATATCTCGGAAACTATAAGAGATAATGCAATTTGGCAACCGGCAATGTAATTAGCATGCCGAATATTACTTGGAATGTGAATTGGAACGAAATCGCCAATAGATAAGGCCATTTTACAATTTGGGCCCAAGTTAGAAGCAGAGCCTAAGGTGTAAATTATTGATAGTCCATATCTCGGAAACTATAAGAGATAATGCAATTTCGCAACCGGCAATGTAATTAGCATGCCGAATATCACTTGGAATGTGAATTGGGACGAAATCGCCAATAGATAAGACCATTTTACAATTTGGGCCCAAGTTAGAAGCAGAGCCTAAGGTGTAAATTATCGATAGTCCATATCTCGGAAACTATAAGAGATAATGCAATTTGGCAACCGGCAATGTAATTAGCATGCCGAATATTACTTGGAATGTGAATTGGAACGAAATCGCCAATAGATAAGACCATTTTACAATTTGGGCCCAAGTTAGAAGCAGAGCCTAAGGTGTAAATTATCGATAGTCCATATCTCGGAAACTATAAGAGATAATTCAATTTGGCAACCGGCAATGTAATTAGCATGCCGGATATTACTTGGAATGTGAATTGGAACGAAATCGCCAATAGATAAGACCATTTTACAATTTGGGCCCAAGTTAGAAGCAGAGCCTAAGGTGTAAATTTTCGATAGTCCATATCTCGGAAACTATAAGAGATAATGCAATTTGGCAACCGGCAATGTAATTAGCATGCAGAATATTACTTGGAATGTGAATTGGAACGAAATCGCCAATAGATAAGACGATTTTACAATTTGGGCCCAAGTTAGAAGCAGAGCCTAAGATGTAAATTATCGATAGTCCATATCTCGGAAACTATAAGAGATAATGCAATTTGGCAACCGGCAATGTAATTAGCATGCCGAATATTACTTGGAATGTGAATTGGAACGAAATCGCCAATAGATAAGACCATTTTACAATTTGGGCCCATGTTAGAAGCAGAGCCTAAGATGTAAATTATCGATAGTCCATATCTCGGAAACTATAAGAGATAATGCAATTTGGCAACCGGCAATGTAATTAGCATGCCGAATATTACTTGGAATGTGAATTGGAACGAAATCGCCAATAGGTAAGACCATTTTACAATTTGGGCCCAAGTTAGAAGCAGAGCCTAAGGTGTAAATTATCGATAGTCCATATCTCGGAAACTATAAGAGATAATTCAATTTGGCAACCGGCAATGTAATTAGCATGCCGGATATTACTTGGAATGTGAATTGGAACGAAATCGCCAATAGATAAGACCATTTTACAATTTGGGCCCAAGTTAGAAGCAGAGCCTAAGGTGTAACTTACCGATAGTCCATATCTCGGAAACTATAAGAGATAATGCAATTTGGCAACCGGCAATGTAATTAGCATGCCGAATATTACTTGGAATGTGAATTGGAACGAAATCGCCAATAGATAAGACGATTTTACAATTTGGGCCCAAGTTAGAAGTAGAGCCTAAGGTGTAAATTATCGATAGTCCATATCTCGGAAACTATAAGAGATAATGCAATTTGGCAACCGGCAATGTAATTAGCATGCCGAATATTACTTGGAATGTGAATTGGAACGAAATCGCCAATAGAGAAGACCATTTTACAATTTGGGCCCAAGTTAGAAGCAGAGCCTAAGGTGTAAATTATCGATAGTCCATATCTCGGAAACTATAAGAGATAATGCAATTTCGCAACCGGCAATGTAATTAGCATGCCGAATATTACTTGGAGTGTGAATTGGAACGAAATCGCCAATAGATAAGACCATTTTACAATTTGGGCCCAAGTTAGAAGCAGAGCCTAAGGTGTAAATTATCGATAGTCCATATCTCGGAAACTATAAGAGATAATGCAATTTGGCAACCGGCAATGTAATTAGCATGCTGAATATTACTTGGAATGTGAATTGGAACGAAATCGCCAATAGATAAGACCATTTTACAATTTGGGCCCAAGTTAGAAGCAGAGCCTAAGGTGTAAATTATCGATAGTCCATATCTTGGAAACTATAAGAGATAATGCAAATTGGCAACCGGCAATGTAATTAGCATGCCGAATATTACTTGGAATGTGAATTGGAACGAAATCGCCAATAGATAAGGCCATTTTACAATTTGGGCCCAAGTTAGAAGCAGAGCCTAAGGTGTAAATTATTGATAGTCCATATCTCGGAAACTATAAGAGATAATGCAATTTCGCAACCGGCAATGTAATTAGCATGCCGAATATCACTTGGAATGTGAATTGGGACGAAATCGCCAATAGATAAGACCATTTTACAATTTGGGCCCAAGTTAGAAGCAGAGCCTAAGGTGTAAATTATCGATAGTCCATATCTCGGAAACTATAAGAGATAATGCAATTTGGCAACCGGCAATGTAATTAGCATGCCGAATATTACTTGGAATGTGAATTGGAACGAAATCGCCAATAGATAAGACCATTTTACAATTTGGGCCCAAGTTAGAAGCAGAGCCTAAGGTGTAAATTATCGATAGTCCATATCTCGGAAACTATAAGAGATAATTCAATTTGGCAACCGGCAATGTAATTAGCATGCCGGATATTACTTGGAATGTGAATTGGAACGAAATCGCCAATAGATAAGACCATTTTACAATTTGGGCCCAAGTTAGAAGCAGAGCCTAAGGTGTAAATTTTCGATAGTCCATATCTCGGAAACTATAAGAGATAATGCAATTTGGCAACCGGCAATGTAATTAGCATGCAGAATATTACTTGGAATGTGAATTGGAACGAAATCGCCAATAGATAAGACGATTTTACAATTTGGGCCCAAGTTAGAAGCAGAGCCTAAGATGTAAATTATCGATAGTCCATATCTCGGAAACTATAAGAGATAATGCAATTTGGCAACCGGCAATGTAATTAGCATGCCGAATATTACTTGGAATGTGAATTGGAACGAAATCGCCAATAGATAAGACCATTTTACAATTTGGGCCCAAGTTAGAAGCAGAGCCTAAGATGTAAATTATCGATAGTCCATATCTCGGAAACTATAAGAGATTATGCAATTTGGCAACCGGCAATGTAATTAGCATGCCGAATATTACTTGGAATGTGAATTGGAACGAAATCGCCAATAGGTAAAACCATTTTACAATTTGGGCCCAAGTTAGAAGCAGAGCCTAAGGTGTAAATTATCGATAGTCCATATCTCGGAAACTATAAGAGATAATTCAATTTGGCAACCGGCAATGTAATTAGCATGCCGGATATTACTTGGAATGTGAATTGGAACGAAATCGCCAATAGATAAGACCATTTTACAATTTGGGCCCAAATTAGAAGCAGAGCCTAAGGTGTAAATTACCGATAGTCCATATCTCGGAAACTATAAGAGATAATGCAATTTGGCAACCGGCAATGTAATTAGCATGCCGAATATTACTTGGAATGTGAATTGGAACGAAATCGCCAATAGATAAGACGATTTTACAATTTGGGCCCAAGTTAGAAGCAGAGCCTAAGGTGTAAATTATCGATAGTCCATATCTCGGAAACTATAAGAGATAATGCAATTTGGCAACCGGCAATGTAATTAGCATGCCGAATATTACTTGGAATGTGAATTGGAACGAAATCGCCAATAGAGAAGACCATTTTACAATTTGGGCCCAAGTTAGAAGCAGAGCCTAAGGTGTAAATTATCGATAGTCCATATCTCGGAAACTATAAGAGATAATGCAATTTCGCAACCGGCAATGTAATTAGCATGCCGAATATTACTTGGAGTGTGAATTGGAACGAAATCGCCAATAGATAAGACCATTTTACAATTTGGGCCCAAGTTAGAAGCAGAGCCTAAGGTGTAAATTATCGATAGTCCATATCTCGGAAACTATAAGAGATAATGCAATTTGGCAACCGGCAATGTAATTAGCATGCTGAATATTACTTGGAATGTGAATTGGAACGAAATCGCCAATAGATAAGACCATTTTACAATTTGGGCCCAAGTTAGAAGCAGAGCCTAAGGTGTAAATTATCGATAGTCCATATCTTGGAAACTATAAGAGATAATGCAAATTGGCAACCGGCAATGTAATTAGCATGCCGAATATTACTTGGAATGTGAATTGGAACGAAATCGCCAATAGATAAGACCATTTTACAATTTGGGCCCAAGTTAGAAGCAGAGTCTAAGGTGTAAATTATCGATAGTCCATATCTCGGAAACTATAAGAGATAATGCAATTTGGCAACCGGCAATGTAATTAGCATGCCGAATATTACTTGGAATGTGAATTGGAACGAAATCGCCAATAGATAAGACCATTTTACAATTTGGGCCCAAGTTAGAAGCAGAGCCTAAGGTGTAAATTATCGATAGTCCATATCTCGGGAACTATAAGAGATAATGCAATTTGGCAACCGGCAATGTAATTAGCATGCCGAATATTACTTGGAATGTGAATTGGAACGAAATCGCCAATAGATAAGGCCATTTTACAATTTGGGCCCAAGTTAGAAGCAGAGCCTAAGGTGTAAATTATTGATAGTCCATATCTCGGAAACTATAAGAGATAATGCAATTTCGCAACCGGCAATGTAATTAGCATGCCGAATATCACTTGGAATGTGAATTGGGACGAAATCGCCAATAGATAAGACCATTTTACAATTTGGGCCCAAGTTAGAAGCAGAGCCTAAGGTGTAAATTATCGATAGTCCATATCTCGGAAACTATAAGAGATAATGCAATTTGGCAACCGGCAATGTAATTAGCATGCCGAATATTACTTGGAATGTGAATTGGAACGAAATTGCCAATAGATAAGACCATTTTACAATTTGGGCCCAAGTTAGAAGCAGAGCCTAAGATGTAAATTATCGATAGTCCATATCTCGGAAACTATAAGAGATAATGCAATTTGGCAACCGGCAATGTAATTAGCATGCCGAATATTACTTGGAATGTGAATTGGAACGAAATCGCCAATAGATAAGACCATTTTACAATTTGGGCCCAAGTTAGAAGCAGAGCCTAAGGTGTAAATTATCGATAGTCCATATCTCGGAAACTATAAGAGATAATTCAATTTGGCAACCGGCAATGTAATTAGCATGCCGGATATTACTTGGAATGTGAATTGGAACGAAATCGCCAATAGATAAGACCATTTTACAATTTGGGCCCAAGTTAGAAGCAGAGCCTAAGGTGTAAATTATCGATAGTCCATATCTTGGAAACTATAAGAGATAATGCAAATTGGCAACCGGCAATGTAATTAGCATGCCGAATATTACTTGGAATGTGAATTGGAACGAAATCGCCAATAGATAAGACCATTTTACAATTTGGGCCCAAGTTAGAAGCAGAGTCTAAGGTGTAAATAATCGATAGTCCATATCTCGGAAACTATAAGAGATAATGCAATTTGGCAACCGGCAATGTAATTAGCATGCCGAATATTACTTGGAATGTGAATTGGAACGAAATCGCCAATAGATAAGACCATTTTACAATTTGGGCCCAAGTTAGAAGCAGAGCCTAAGGTGTAAATTATCGATAGTCCATATCTCGGAAGCTATAAGAGATAATGCAATTTGGCAACCGGCAATGTAATTAGCATGCCGAATATTACTTGGAATGTGAATTGGAACGAAATCGCCAATAGATAAGGCCATTTTACAATTTGGGCCCAAGTTAGAAGCAGAGCCTAAGGTGTAAATTATTGATAGTCCATATCTCGGAAACTATAAGAGATAATGCAATTTCGCAACCGGCAATGTAATTAGCATGCCGAATATCACTTGGAATGTGAATTGGGACGAAATCGCCATTAGATAAGACCATTTTACAATTTGGGCCCAAGTTAGAAGCAGAGCCTAAGGTGTAAATTATCGATAGTCCATATCTCGGAAACTACAAGAGATAATGCAATTTGGCAACCGGAAATGTAATTAGCATGCCGAATATTACTTGGAATGTGAATTGGAACGAAATCGCCAATAGATAAGACGATTTTACAATTTGGGCCCAAGTTAGAAGCAGAGCCTAAGATGTAAATTATCGATAGTCCATATCTCGGAAACTATAAGAGATAATGCAATTTGGCAACCGGCAATGTAATTAGCATGCCGAATATTACTTGGAATGTGAATTGGAACGAAATCGCCAATAGATAAGACCATTTTACAATTTGGGCCCAAGTTAGAAGCAGAGCCTAAGGTGTAAATTATCGATAGTCCATATCTCGAAAACTATAAGAGATAATGAAATTTGGCAACCGGCAATGTAATTAGCATGCCGAATATTACTTGGAATGTGAATTGGAACGAAATCGCCAATAGGTAAGACCATTTTACAATTTGGGCCCAAGTTAGAAGCAGAGCCTAAGGTGTAAATTATCGGTAGTCCATATCTCGGAAACTATAAGAGATAATTCAATTTGGCAACCGGCAATGTAATTAGCATGCCGGATATTACTTGGAATGTGAATTGGAACGAAATCGCCAATAGATAAGACCATTTTACAATTTGGGCCCAAGTTAGAAGCAGAGCCTAAGGTGTAAATTACCGATAGTCCATATCTCGGAAACTATAAGAGATAATGCAATTTGGCAACCGGCAATGTAATTAGCATGCCGAATATTACTTGGAATGTGAATTGGAACGAAATCGCCAATAGATAAGACGATTTTACAATTTGGGCCCAAGTTAGAAGCAGAGCCTAAGGTGTAAATTATCGATAGTCCATATCTCGGAAACTATAAGAGATAATGCAATTTGGCAACCGGCAATGTAATTAGCATGCCGAATATTACTTGGAATGTGAATTGGAACGAAATCGCCAATAGAGAAGACCATTTTACAATTTGGGCCCAAGTTAGAAGCAGAGCCTAAGGTGTAAATTATCGATAGTCCATATCTCGGAAACTATAAGAGATAATGCAATTTGGCAACCGGCAGTGTAATTAGCATGCCGAATATTACTTGGAATGTGAATTGGAACGAAATCGCCAATAGAGAAGACCATTTTACAATTTGGGCCCAAGTTAGAAGCAGAGCCTAAGGTGTAAATTATCGATAGCCCATATCTCGGAAACTATAAGAGATAATGCAATTTGGCAACCGGCAATGTAATTAGCATGCCGAATATTACTTGGAATGTGAATTGGAACGAAAACGCCAATAGATAAGACCATTTCACAATTTGGGCCCAAGTTAGAAGCAGAGCCTAAGGTGTAAATTATCGATAATCCATATCTCGGAAACTATAAGAGATAATGCAATTTGGCAACCGGCAATGTAATTAGCATGCCGAATATTACTTGGAATGTGAATTGGAACGAAATCGCCAATAGATAAGACCATTTTACAATTTGGGCCCAAGTTAGAAGCAGCGCCTAAGGTGTAAATTATCGATAGTCCATATCTCGGAAACTATAAGAGATAATGCAATTTGGCAACCGGCAATGTAATTAGCATGCCGAATATTACTTGGAATGTGAATTGGAACGAAATCGCCAATAGATAAGACCATTTTACAATTTGGGCCCAAGTTAGAAGCAGAGCCTAAGGTGTAAATTATCGATAGTCCATATCTCGGAAACTATAAGAGATAATGCAATTTGGCAACCGGCAATGTAATTAGCATGCCGAATATTACTTGGAATGTGAATTGGAACGAAATCGCCAATAGATAAGACCATTTTACAATTTGGGCCCAAGTTAGAAGCAGAGCCTAAGGTGTAAATTATTGATAGTCCATATCTCGGAAACTATAAGAGATAATGCAATTTCGCAACCGGCAATGTAATTAGCATGCCGAATATCACTTGGAATGTGAATTGGGACGAAATCGCCAATAGATAAGACCATTTTACAATTTGGGCCCAAGTTAGAAGCAGAGCCTAAGGTGTAAATTATCGATAGTCCATATCTCGGAAACTATAAGAGATAATGCAATTTGGCAACCGGCAATGTAATTAGCATGCCGAATATTACTTGGAATGTGAATTGGAACGAAATTGCCAATAGATAAGACCATTTTACAATTTGGGCCCAAGTTAGAAGCAGAGCCTAAGGTGTAAATTATCGATAGTCCATATCTCGGAAACTATAAGAGATAATGCAATTTGGCAACCGGCAATGTAATTAGCATGCCGAATATTACTTGGAATGTGAATTGGAACGAAATCGCCAATAGATAAGGCCATTTTACAATTTGGGCCCAAGTTAGAAGCAGAGCCTAAGGTGTAAATTATCGATAGTCCATATCTCGGAAACTATAAGAGTTAATGCAATTTGGCAACCGGCAATGTAATTAGCATGCCGAATATTACTTGGAATGTGAATTGGAACGAAATCGACAATAGATAAGACCATTTTACAATTTGGGCCCAAGTTAGAAGCAGAGCCTAAGGTGTAAATTATCGATAGTCCATATCTCGGAAACTATAAGAGATAATGCAATTTCGCAACCGGCAATGTAATTAGCATGCCGAATATTACTTGGAATGTGAATTGGGACGAAATCGCCAATAGATAAGGCCATTTTACAATTTGGGCCCAAGTTAGAAGCAGAGCCTAAGGTGTAAATTATCGATAGTCCATATCTCGGAAACTATAAGAGATAATGCAATTTGGCAACCGGCAATGTAATTAGCATGCGGAATATTACTTGGAATGTGAATTGGAACGAAATCGCCAATAGATAAGACCATTTTACAATTTGGGCCCAAGTTAGAAGCAGAGCCTAAGGTGTAAATTATTGATAGTCCATATCTCGGAAACTATAAGAGATAATGCAATTTGGGAACCGGCAATGTAATTAGCATGCCGAATATTACTTGGAATGTGAATTGGAACGAAATCGCCAATAGATAAGACCATTTTACAATTTGGGCCCAAGTTAGAAGCAGAGCCTAAGGTGTAAATTATCGATAGTCCATATCTCGGAAACTATAAGAGATAATGCAATTTGGCAACCGGCAATGTAATTAGCATGCCGAATATTACTTGGAATGTGAATTGGAACGAAATCGCCAATAGATAAGGCCATTTTACAATTTGGGCCCAAGTTAGAAGCAGAGCCTAAGGTGTAAATTATCGATAGTCCATATCTCGGAAACTATAAGAGATAATGCAATTTGGCAACCGGCAATATAATTAGCATGCCGAATATTACTTGGAATGTGAATTGGAACGAAATCGCCAATAGATAAGACCATTTTACAATTTGGGAGCAAGTTAGAAGCAGAGCCTAAGGTGTAAATTATCGATAGTCCATATCTCGGAAACTATAAGAGATAATGCAATTTCGCAACCGGCAATATACTTAGCATGCCGAATATCACTTGGAATGTGAATTGGGACGAAATCGCCAATAGATAAGACCATTTTACAATTTGGGCCCAAGTTAGAAGCAGAGCCTAAGGTGTAAATTATCGATAGTCCATATCTCGGAAACTATAAGAGATAATGCAATTTGGCAACCGGCAATGTAATTAGCATGCCGAATATTACTTGGAATGTGAATTGGAACGAAATCGCCAATAGATAAGACCATTTTACAATTTGGGCCCAAGTTAGAAGCAGAGCCTAAGGTGTAAATTATCGATAGTCCATATCTCGGAAACTATAAGAGATAATGCAATTTGGCAACCGGCAATGTAATTAGCATGCCGAATATTACTTGGAATGTGAATTGGAACGGAATCGCCAATAGGTAAGACCATTTTACAATTTGGGCCCAAGTTAGAAGCAGAGCCTAAGGTGTAAATTATCGATAGTCCATATCTCGGAAACTATAAGAGATAATGCAATTTGGCAACCGGCAATGTAATTAGCATGCCGAATATTACTTGGAATGTGAATTGGAACGAAATAGCCAATAGATAAGACCATTTTACAATTTGGGCCCAAGTTAGAAGCAGAGCCTAAGGTGTAAATTATCGATAGTCCATATCTCGGAAACTATAAGAGATAATGCAATTTGGCAACCGGCAATGTAATTAGCATGCCGAATATTACTTGGAATGTGAATTGGAACGAAATCGCCAATAGATAAGATCATTTTACAATTTGGGCCCAAGTTAGAAGCAGAGCCTATGGTGTAAATTATCGATAGTCCATATCTCGGAAACTATAAGAGATAATGCAATTTGGCAACCGGCAATGTAATTAGCATGTCGAATATTACTTGGAATGTGAATTGGAACGAAATCGCCAATAGATAAGACCATTTTACAATTTGGGCCCAAGTTAGAAGCAGAGCCTAAGGTGTAAATTATCGATAGTCCATATCTCGGAAACTATAAGAGTTAATGCAATTTGGCAACCGGCAATGTAATTAGCATGCCGAATATTACTTGGAATGTGAATTGGAACGAAATCGCCAATAGATAAGACCATTTTACAATTTGGGCCCAAGTTAGAAGCAGAGCCTAAGGTGTAACTTATCGATAGTCCATATCTCGGAAACTATAAGAGATAATGCAATTTGGCAACCGGCAATGTAATTAGCATGCCGAATATTACTTGGAATGTGAATTGGAACGAAATTGCCAATAGATAAGACCATTTTACAATTTGGGCCCAAGTTAGAAGCAGAGCCTAAGGTGTAAATTATCGATAGTCCATATCTCTGAAACTATAAGAGATAATGCAATTTCGCAACCGGCAATGTAATTAGCATGCCGAATATTACTTGGAATGTGAATTGGGACGAAATCGCCAATAGATAAGGCCATTTTACAATTTGGGCCCAAGTTAGAAGCAGAGCCTAAGGTGTAAATTATCGATAGTCCATATCTCGGAAACTATAAGAGATAATGCAATTTGGCAAACGGCAATGTAATTAGCATGCCGAATATTACTTGGAATGTGAATTGGAACGAAATCGCCAATAGATAAGACCATTTTACAATTTGGGCCCAAGTTAGAAGCAGAGCCTAAGGTGTAAATTATTGATAGTCCATATCTCGGAAACTATAAGAGATAATGCAATTTGGCAACCGGAAATGTAATTAGCATGCCGAATATTACTTGGAATGTGAATTGGAACGAAATCGCCAATAGATAAGACCATTTTACAATTTGGGCCCAAGTTAGAAGCAGAG
>NW_027473049.1:0-92268 GCF_030347505.1 Rhynchophorus ferrugineus
AAATTGCATTATCTCTTATAGTTTCCGAGATATGGACTATCGATAATTTACACCTTAGGCTCTGCTTCTAACTTGGGCCCAAATTGTAAAATGGTCTTATCTATTGGCGATTTCGTTCCAATTCACATTCCAAGTAATATTCGGCATGCTAATTACATTGCCGGTTGCCAAATTGCATTATCTCTTATAGTTTCCGAGATATGGACTATCGATAATTTACACCTTAGGCTCTGCTTCTAACTTGGGCCCAAGTTGTAAAATGGTCTTATCTATTGGCGATTTCGTTCCAATTCACATTCCAAGTAATATTCGGCATGCTAATTACATTGCCGGTTGCCAAATTGCATTATCTCTTATAGTTTCCGAGATATGGACTATCGATAATTTACACCTTAGGCTCTGCTTCTAACTTGGGCCCAAATTGTAAAATGGTCTTATCTATTG
Source organism: Rhynchophorus ferrugineus (assembly GCF_030347505.1). Classification (NCBI taxonomy): domain Eukaryota; kingdom Metazoa; phylum Arthropoda; class Insecta; order Coleoptera; family Curculionidae; genus Rhynchophorus; species Rhynchophorus ferrugineus. The sequence goes on from NW_027473049.1 coordinate 445, forward strand.
GCGATTTCGTTCCAATTCACATTCCAAGTAATATTCGGCATGCTAATTACATTGCCGGTTGCCAAATTGCATTATCTCTTATAGTTTCCGAGATATGGACTATCGATAATTTACACCATAGGCTCTGCTTCTAACTTGGGCCCAAATTGTAAAATGGTCTTATCTATTGGCGATTTCGTTCCAATTCACATTCCAAGTAATATTCGGCATGCTAATTACATTGCCGGTTGCCAAATTGCATTATCTCTTATAGTTTCCGAGATATGGACTATCGATAATTTACACCTTAGGCTCTGCTTCTAACTTGGGCCCAAATTGTAAAATGGTCTTATCTATTGGCGATTTCGTTCCAACTCACATTCCAAGTAATATTCGGCATGCTAATTACATTGCCGGTTGCCAAATTGCATTATCTCTTATAGTTTCCGAGATATGGACTATCGATAATTTACACCTTAGGCTCTGCTTCTAACTTGGGCCCAAATTGTAAAATGGTCTTATCTATTGGCGATTTCGTTCCAATTCACATTCCAAGTAATATTCGGCATGCTAATTACATTGCCGGTTGCCAAATTGAATTATCTCTTATAGTTTCCGAGATATGGACTATCGATAATTTACACCTTAGGCTCTGCTTCTAACTTGGGCCCAAATTGTAAAATGGTCTTACCTATTGGCGATTTCGTTCCAATTCACATTCCAAGTAATATTCGGCATGCTAATTACATTGCCGGTTGCCAAATTGCATTATCTCTTATAGTTTCCGAGATATGGACTATCGATAATTTACACCTAAGGCTCTGCTTCTAACTTGGGCCCAAATTGTAAAATGGTCTTATCTATTGGCGATTTCGTTCCAATTCACATTCCAAGTAATATTCGGCATGCTAATTACATTGCCGGTTGCCAAATTGCATTATCTCTTATAGTTTCCGAGATATGGACTATCGATAATTTACACCTTAGGCTCTGCTTCTAACTTGGGCCCAAATTGTAAAATGGTCTTATCTATTGGCGATTTAGTTGCAATTCACATTCCAAGTATTATTCGGCATGCTAATTACATTGCCGGTTGCCAAATTGCATTATCTCTTATAGTTTCCGAGATATGGACTATCGATAATTTACACCTTAGGCTCTGCTTCTAACTTGGGCCCAAATTGTAAAATGGTCTTATCTATTGGCGATTTAGTTGCAATTCACATTCCAAGTATTATTCGGCATGCTAATTACATTGCCGGTTGCCAAATTGCATTATCTCTTATAGTTTCCGAGATATGGACTATCGATAATTTACACCTTAGGCTCTGCTTCTAACTTGGGCCCAAATTGTAAAATGGTCTTATCTATTGGCGATTTCGTTCCAATTCACATTCCAAGTAATATTCGGCATGCTAATTACATTGCCGGTTGCCAAATTGCATTATCTCTTATAGTTTCCGAGATATGGACTATCGATAATTTACACCTTAGGCTCTGCTTCTAACTTGGGCCCAAATTGTAAAATGGTCTTATCTATTGGCGATTTAGTTGCAATTCACATTCCAAGTAATATTCGGCATGCTAATTACATTGCCGGTTGCCAAATTGCATTATCTCTTATAGTTTCCGAGATATGGACTATCGATAATTTACACCTTAGGCTCTGCTTCTAACTTGGGCCCAAATTGTAAAATGGTCTTATCTATTGGCGATTTCGTTCCAATTCACATTCCAAGTAATATTCGGCATGCTAATTACATTGCCGGTTGCCAAATTGCATTATCTCTTATAGTTTCCGAGATATGGACTATCGATAATTTACACCTTAGGCTCTGCTTCTAACTTGGGCCCAAATTGTAAAATGGTCTTATCTATTGGCGATTTCGTTCCAATTCACACTCCAAGTAATATTCGGCATGCTAATTACATTGCCGGTTGCGAAATTGCATTATCTCTTATAGTTTCCGAGATATGGACTATCGATAATTTACACCTTAGGCTCTGCTTCTAACTTGGGCCCAAATTGTAAAATGGTCTTATCTATTGGCGATTTCGTTCCAATTCACATTCCAAGTAATATTCGGCATGCTAATTACATTGCCGGTTGCCAAATTGCATTATCTCTTATAGTTTCCGAGATATGGACTATCGATAATTTACACCTTAGGCTCTGCTTCTAACTTGGGCCCAAATTGTAAAATGGTCTTATCTATTGGCGATTTCGTTCCAATTCACATTCCAAGTAATATTTGGCGTGCTAATTACATTGCCGGTTGCCAAATTGCATTATCTCTTATAGTTTCCGAGATATGGACTATCGATAATTTACACCTTAGGCTCTGCTTCTAACTTGGGCCCAAATTGTAAAATGGTCTTATCTATTGGCGATTTCGTCCCAATTCACATTCCAAGTGATATTCCGCATGCTAATTACATTGCCGGTTGCGAAATTGCATTATCTCTTATAGTTTCCGAGATATGGACTATCAATAATTTACACCTTAGGATCTGCTTCTAACTTGGGCCCAAATTGTAAAATGGTCTTATCTATTGGCGATTTCGTTCCAATTCACATTCCAAGTAATATTCGGCATGCTAATTACATTGCCGGTTGCCAAATTGCATTATCTCTTATAGTTTCCGAGATATGGACTATCGATAATTTACACCTAAGGCTCTGCTTCTAACTTGGGCCCAAATTGTAAAATGGTCTTATCTATTGGCGATTTCGTTCCAATTCACATTCCAAGTAATATTCGGCATGCTAATTACATTGCCGGTTGCCAAATTGCATTATCTCTTATAGTTTCCGAGATATGGACTATCGATAATTTACACCTTAGGCTCTGCTTCTAACTTGGGCCCAAATTGTAAAATGGTCTTATCTATTGGCGAATTCGTTCCAATTCACATTCCAAGTAATATTCGGCATGCTAATTACATTGCCGGTTGCCAAATTGCATTATCTCTTATAGTTTCCGAGATATGGACTATCGATAATTTACACCTAAGGCTCTGCTTCTAACTTGGGCCCAAATTGTAAAATGGTCTTATCTATTGGCGATTTCGTTCCAATTCACATTCCAAGTAATATTCGGCATGCTAATTACATTGCCGGTTGCCAAATTGCTTTATCTCTTATAGTTTCCGAGATATGGACTATCGATAATTTACACCTTAGGCTCTGCTTCTAACTTGGGCCCAAATTGTAAAATGGTCTTATCTATTGGCGATTTAGTTGCAATTCACATTCCAAGTAATATTCGGCATGCTAATTACATTGCCGGTTGCCAAATTGCATTATCTCTTATAGTTTCCGAGATATGGACTATCGATAATTTACACCTTAGGCTCTGCTTCTAACTTGGGCCCAAATTGTAAAATGGTCTTATCTATTGGCGATTTCGTTCCAATTCACATTCCAAGTAATATTCGGCATGCTAATTACATTGCCGGTTGCCAAATTGCATTATCTCTTATAGTTTCCGAGATATGGACTATCGATAATTTACACCTTAGGCTCTGCTTCTAACTTGGGCCCAAATTGTAAAATGGTCTTATCTATTGGCGATTTCGTTCCAATTCATATTCCAAGTAATATTCGGCATGCTAATTACATTGCCGGTTGCCAAATTGCATTATCTCTTATAGTTTCCGAGATATGGACTATCGATAATTTACACCTTAGGCTCTGCTTCTAACTTGGGCCCAAATTGTAAAATGGTCTTATCTATTGGCGATTTCGTTCCAATTCACATTCCAAGTAATATTCGGCATGCTAATTACATTGCCGGTTGCCAAATTGCATTATCTCTTATAGTTTCCGAGATATGGACCATCGATAATTTACACCATAGGCTCTGCTTCTAACTTGGGCCCAAATTGTAAAATGGTCTTATCTATTGGCGATTTCGTTCCAATTCACATTCCAAGTAATATTCGGCATGCTAATTACATTGCCGGTTGCCAAATTGCATTATCTCTTATAGTTTCCGAGATATGGACTATCGATAATTTACACCTTAGTCTCTGCTTCTAACTTGGGCCCAAATTGTAAAATGGTCTTATCTATTGGCGATTTCGTTCCAACTCACATTCCAAGTAATATTCGGCATGCTAATTACATTGCCGGTTGCCAAATTGCATTATCTCTTATAGTTTCCGAGATATGGACTATCGATAATTTACACCTTAGGCTCTGCTTCTAACTTGGGCCCAAATTGTAAAATGGTCTTATCTATTGGCGATTTCGTTCCAATTCACATTCCAAGTAATATTCGGCATTCTAATTACATTGCCGGTTGCCAAATTGAATTATCTCTTATAGTTTCCGAGATATGGACTATCGATAATTTACACCTTAGGCTCTGCTTCTAACTTGGGCCCAAATTGTAAAATGGTCTTACCTATTGGCGATTTCGTTCCAATTCACATTCCAAGTAATATTCGGCATGCTAATTACATTGCCGGTTGCCAAATTGCATTTTCTCTTATAGTTTCCGAGATATGGACTATCGATAATTTACACCTAAGGCTCTGCTTCTAACTTGGGCCCAAATTGTAAAATGGTCTTATCTATTGGCGATTTCGTTCCAATTCACATTCCAAGTAATATTCGGCATGCTAATTACATTGCCGGTTGCCAAATTGCATTATCTCTTATAGTTTCCGAGATATGGACTATCGATAATTTACACCTTAGGCTCTGCTTCTAACTTGGGCCCAAATTGTAAAATGGTCTTATCTATTGGCGATTTCGTCCCAATTCACATTCCAAGTGATATTCGGCATGCTAATTACATTGCCGGTTGCGAAATTGCATTATCTCTTATAGTTTCCGAGATATGGACTATCGATAATTTACACCTTAGGCTCTGCTTCTAACTTGGGCCCAAATTGTAAAATGGTCTTATCTATTGGCGATCTCGTTCCAATTCACATTCCAAGTAATATTCGGCATGCTAATTACATTGGCGGTTGCCAAATTGCATTATCTCTTATAGTTTCCGAGATATGGACTATCGATAATTTACACCTTAGGCTCTGCTTCTAACTTGGGCCCAAATTGTAAAATGGTCTTATCTATTGGCGATTTAGTTGCAATTCACATTCCAGGTATTATTCGGCATGCTAATTACATTGCCGGTTGCCAAATTGCATTATCTCTTATAGTTTCCGAGATATGGACTATCGATAATTTACACCTTAGGCTCTGCTTCTAACTTGGGCCCAAATTGTAAAATGGTCTTATCTATTGGCGAATTCGTTCCAATTCACATTCCAAGTAATATTCGGCATGCTAATTACATTGCCGGTTGCCAAATTGCATTATCTCTTATAGTTTCCGAGATATGGACTATCGATAATTTACACCTTAGGCTCTGCTTCTAACTTGGGCCCAAATTGTAAAATGGTCTTATCTATTGGCGATTTCGTTCCAATTCACATTCCAAGTAATATTCGGCATGCTAATTACATTGCCGGTTGCCAAATTGCATTATCTCTTATAGTTTCCGAGATATGGACTATCGATAATTTACACCTTAGGCTCTGCTTCTAACTTGGGCCCAAATTGTAAAATGGTCTTATCTATTGGCGATTTAGTTGCAATTCACATTCCAAGTAATATTCGGCATGCTAATTACATTGCCGGTTGCCAAATTGCATTATCTCTTATAGTTTCCGAGATATGGACTATCGATAATTTACACCTTAGGCTCTGCTTCTAACTTGGGCCCAAATTGTAAAATGGTCTTATCTATTGGCGATTTCGTTCCAATTCACATTCCAAGTAATATTCGGCATGCTAATTACATTGCCGGTTGCCAAATTGCATTATCTCTTATAGTTTCCGAGATATGGACTATCGATAATTTACACCTTAGGCTCTGCTTCTAACTTGGGCCCAAATTGTAAAATGGTCTTATCTATTGGCGATTTCGTTCCAATTCACACTCCAAGTAATATTCGGCATGCTAATTACATTGCCGGTTGCGAAATTGCATTATCTCTTATAGTTTCCGAGATATGGACTATCGATAATTTCCACCTTAGACTCTGCTTCTAACTTGGGCCCAAATTGTAAAATGGTCTTATCTATTGGCGATTTCGTTCCAATTCACATTCCAAGTAATATTCGGCATGCTAATTACATTGCCGGTTGCCAAATTGCATTATCTCTTATAGTTTCCGAGATATGGACTATCGATAATTTACACCTTAGGCTCTGCTTCTAACTTGGGCCCAAATTGTAAAATGGTCTTATCTATTGGCGATTTCGTTCCAATTCACATTCCAAGTAATATTTGGCATGCTAATTACATTGCCGGTTGCCAAATTGCATTATCTCTTATAGTTTCCGAGATATGGACTATCGATAATTTACACCTTAGGCTCTGCTTCTAACTTGGGCCCAAATTGTAAAATGGTCTTATCTATTGGCGATTTCGTCCCAATTCACATTCCAAGTGATATTCCGCATGCTAATTACATTGCCGGTTGCGAAATTGCATTATCTCTTATAGTTTCCGAGATATGGGCTATCAATAATTTACACCTTAGGATCTGCTTCTAACTTGGGCCCAAATTGTAAAATGGTCTTATCTATTGGCGATTTCGTTCCAATTCACATTCCAAGTAATATTCGGCATGCTAATTACATTGCCGGTTGCCAAATTGCATTATCTCTTATAGTTTCCGAGATATGGGCTATCGATAATTTACACCTTAGGCTCTGCTTCTAACTTGGGCCCAAATTGTAAAATGGTCTTATCTATTGGCGATTTCGTTCCAATTCACATTCCAAGTAATATTCGGCATGCTAATTACATTGCCGGTTGCCAAATTGCATTATCTCTTATAGTTTCCGAGATATGGACTATCGATAATTTACACCTTAGGCTCTGCTTCTAACTTGGGCCCAAATTGTAAAATGGTCTTATCTATTGGCGATTTCGTTCCAATTCACATTCCAAGTAATATTCGGCATGCTAATTACATTGCCGGTTGCCAAATTGCATTATCTCTTATAGTTTCCGAGATATGGACTATCGATAATTTACACCTTAGGCTCTGCTTCTAACTTGGGCCCAAATTGTAAACTGGTCTTATCTATTGGCGATTTAGTTGCAATTCACATTCCAAGTATTATTCGGCATGCTAATTACATTGCCGGTTGCCAAATTGCATTATCTCTTATAGTTTCCGAGATATGGACTATCGATAATTTACACCTTAGGCTCTGCTTCTAACTTGGGCCCAAATTGTAAAATGGTCTTATCTATTGGCGAATTCGTTCCAATTCACATTCCAAGTAATATTCGGCATGCTAATTACATTGCCGGTTGCCAAATTGCATTATCTCTTATAGTTTCCGAGATATGGACTATCGATAATTTACACCTTAGGCTCTGCTTCTAACTTGGGCCCAAATTGTAAAATGGTCTTATCTATTGGCGATTTCGTTCCAATTCACATTCCAAGTAATATTCGGCATGCTAATTACATTGCCGGTTGCCAAATTGCATTATCTCTTATAGTTTCCGAGATATGGACTATCGATAATTTACACCTTAGGCTCTGCTTCTAACTTGGGCCCAAATTGTAAAATGGTCTTATCTATTGGCGATTTAGTTGCAATTCACATTCCAAGTAATATTCGGCATGCTAATTACATTGCCGGTTGCCAAATTGCATTATCTCTTATAGTTTCCGAGATATGGACTATCGATAATTTACACCTTAGGCTCTGCTTCTAACTTGGGCCCAAATTGTAAAATGGTCTTATCTATTGGCGATTTCGTTCCAATTCACATTCCAAGTAATATTCGGCATGCTAATTACATTGCCGGTTGCCAAATTGCATTATCTCTTATAGTTTCCGAGATATGGACTATCGATAATTTACACCTTAGGCTCTGCTTCTAACTTGGGCCCAAATTGTAAAATGGTCTTATCTATTGGCGATTTCGTTCCAATTCACACTCCAAGTAATATTCGGCATGCTAATTACATTGCCGGTTGCGAAATTGCATTATCTCTTATAGTTTCCGAGATATGGACTATCGATAATTTACACCTTAGCCTCTGCTTCTAACTTGGGCCCAAATTGTAAAATGGTCTTATCTATTGGCGATTTCGTTCCAATTCACATTCCAAGTAATATTCGGCATGCTAATTACATTGCCGGTTGCCAAATTGCATTATCTCTTATAGTTTCCGAGATATGGACTATCGATAATTTACACCTTAGGCTCTGCTTCTAACTTGGGCCCAAATTGTAAAATGGACTTATCTATTGGCGATTTCGTTCCAATTCACATTCCAAGTAATATTTGGCATGCTAATTACATTGCCGGTTGCCAAATTGCATTATCTCTTATAGTTTCCGAGATATGGACTATCGATAATTTACACCTTAGGCTCTGCTTCTAACTTGGGCCCAAATTGTAAAATGGTCTTATCTATTGGCGATTTCGTCCCAATTCACATTCCAAGTGATATTCGGCATGCTAATTACATTGCCGGTTGCGAAATTGCATTATCTCTTATAGTTTCCGAGATATGGACTCTCAATAATTTACACCTTAGGCTCTGCTTCTAACTTGGGCCCAAATTGTAAAATGGTCTTATCTATTGGCGATTTCGTTCCAATTCACATTCCAAGTAATATTCGGCATGCTAATTACATTGCCGGTTGCCAAATTGCATTATCTCTTATAGTTTCCGAGATATGGGCTATCGATAATTTACACCTTAGGCTCTGCTTCTAACTTGGGCCCAAATTGTAAAATGGTCTTATCTATTGGCGATTTCGTTCCAATTTACATTCCAAGTAATATTCGGCATGCTAATTACATTGCCGGTTGCCAAATTGCATTATCTCTTATAGTTTCCGAGATATGGACTATCGATAATTTACACCTTAGGCTCTGCTTCTAACTTGGGCCCAAATTGTAAAATGGTCTTATCTATTGGCGATTTCGTTCCAATTCACATTCCAAGTAATATTCGGCATGCTAATTACATTGCCGGTTGCCAAATTGCATTATCTCTTATAGTTTCCGAGATATGGACTATCGATAATTTACACCTTAGGCTCTGCTTCTAACTTGGGCCCAAATTGTAAAATGGTCTTATCTATTGGCGATTTAGTTGCAATTCACATTCCAAGTAATATTCGGCATGCTAATTACATTGCCGGTTGCCAAATTGCATTATCTCTTATAGTTTCCGAGATATGGACTATCGATAATTTACACCTTAGGCTCTGCTTCTAACTTGGGCCCAAATTGTAAAATGGTCTTATCTATTGGCGATTTCGTTCCAATTCACATTCCAAGTAATATTCGGCATGCTAATTACATTGCCGGTTGCCAAATTGCATTATCTCTTATAGTTTCCGAGATATGGACTATCGATAATTTACACCTTAGGCTCTGCTTCTAACTTGGGCCCAAATTGTAAAATGGTCTTATCTATTGGCGATTTCGTTCCAATTCACACTCCAAGTAATATTCGGCATGCTAATTACATTGCCGGTTGCGAAATTGCATTATCTCTTATAGTTTCCGAGATATGGACTATCGATAATTTACACCTTAGGCTCTGCTTCTAACTTGGGCCCAAATTGTAAAATGGTCTTATCTATTGGCGATTTCGTTCCAATTCACATTCCAAGTAATATTCGGCATGCTAATTACATTGCCGGTTGCCAAATTGCATTATCTCTTATAGTTTCCGAGATATGGACTATCGATAATTTACACCTTAGGCTCTGCTTCTAACTTGGGCCCTAATTTTAAAATGGTCTTATCTATTGGCGATTTCGTTCCAATTCACATTCCAATTAATATTCGGCATGCTAATTACATTGCCGGTTGCCAAATTGCATTATCTCTTATAGTTTCCGAGATATGGACTATCGATAATTTACACCTTAGGCTCTGCTTCTAACTTGGGCCCAAATTGTAAAATGGTCTTATCTATTGGCGATTTCGTTCCAATTCACATTCCAAGTAATATTCGGCATGCTAATTACATTGCCGGTTGCCAAATTGCATTATCTCTTATAGTTTCCGAGATATGGACTATCGATAATTTACACCTTAGGCTCTGCTTTTAACTTGGGCCCAAATTGTAAAATGGTCTTATCTATTGGCGATTTCGTTCCAATTCACATTCCAAGTAATATACGGCATGCTAATTACATTGCCGGTTGCCAAATTGCATTATCTCTTATAGTTTCCGAGATATGGACTATCGATAATTTACACCTTAGGCTCTGCTTCTAACTTGGGCCCAAATTGTAAAATGGTCTTATCTATTGGCGATTTCGTTCCAATTCACATTCCAAGTAATATTCGGCATGCTAATTACATTGCCGGTTGCCAAATTGAATTATCTCTTATAGTTTGCGAGATATGGACTATCGATAATTTACACCTTAGGCTCTGCTTCTAAATTGGGCCCAAATTGTAAAATGGTCTTACCTATTGGCGATTTCGTTCCAATTCACATTCCAAGTAATATTCGGCATGCTAATTACATTGCCGGTTGCCAAATTGCATTATCTCTTATAGTTTCCGAGATATGGACTATCGATAATTTACACCTTAGGCTCTGCTTCTAACTTGGGCCCAAATTGTAAAATGGTCTTATCTATTGGCGATTTCGTTCCAATTCACATTCCAAGTAATATTCGGCATGCTAATTACATTGCCGGTTGCCAAATTGCATTATCTCTTATAGTTTCCGAGATATGGACTATCGATAATTTACACCTTAGGCTCTGCTTCTAACTTGGGCCCAAATTGTAAAATGGTCTTATCTATTGGCGATTTCGTCCCAATTCACATTCCAAGTGATATTCGGCATGCTAATTACATTGCCGGTTGCGAAATTGCATTATCTCTTATAGTTTCCGAGATATGGACTATCGATAATTTACACCTTAGGCTCTGCTTCTAACTTGGGCCCAAATTGTAAAATGGTCTTATCTATTGGCGATTTCGTTCCAATTCACATTCCAAGTAATATTCGGCATGCTAATTACATTGCCGGTTGCCAAATTGCATTATCTCTTATAGTTTCGGAGATATGGACTATCGATAATTTACACCTTAGGCTCTGCTTCTAACTTGGGCCCAAATTGTAAAATGGTCTTACCTATTGGCGATTTCGTTCCAATTCACATTCCAAGTAATATTCGGCATGCTAATTACATTGCCGGTTGCCAAATTGCATTATCTCTTATAGTTTCCGAGATATGGACTATCGATAATTTACACCTTAGGCTCTGCTTCTAACTTGGGCCCAAATTGTAAAATGGTCTTATCTATTGGCGATTTCGTTCCAATTCACATTCCAAGTAATATTCGGCATGCTAATTACATTGCCGGTTGCCAAATTGCATTATCTCTTATAGTTTCCGAGATATGGACTATCGATAATTTACACCTTAGGCTCTGCTTCTAACTTGGGCCCAAATTGTAAAATGGTCTTATCTATTGGCGATTTCGTCCCAATTCACATTCCAAGTGATATTCGGCATGCTAATTACATTGCCGGTTGCGAAATTGCATTATCTCTTATAGTTTCCGAGATATGGACTATCAATAATTTACACCTTAGGCTCTGCTTCTAACTTGGGCCCAAATTGTAAAATGGTCTTATCTATTGGCGATTTCGTTCCAATTCACATTCCAAGTAATATTCGGCATGCTAATTACATTGCCGGTTGCCAAATTGCATTATCTCTTATAGTTTCCGAGATATGGACTATCGATAATTTACACCTTAGGCTCTGCTTCTAACTTGGGCCCAAATTGTAAAATGGTCTTATCTATTGACGATTTCGTTCCAATTCACATTCCAAGTAATATTCGGCATGCTAATTACATTGCCGGTTGCCAAATTGCATTATCTCTTATAGTTTCCGAGATATGGACTATCGATAATTTACACCTTAGGCTCTGCTTCTAACTTGGGCCCAAATTGTAAAATGGTCTTATCTATTGGCGATTTCGTTCCAATTCACATTCCAAGTAATATTCGGCATGCTAATTACATTGCCGGTTGCCAAATTGCATTATCTCTTATAGTTTCCGAGATATGGACTATCGATAATTTACACCATAGGCTCTGCTTCTAACTTGGGCCCAAATTGTAAAATGGTCTTATCTATTGGCGATTTCGTTCCAATTCACATTCCAAGTAATATTCGGCATGCTAATTACATTGCCGGTTGCCAAATTGCATTATCTCTTATAGTTTCCGAGATATGGACTATCGATAATTTACACCTTAGGCTCTGCTTCTAACTTGGGCCCAAATTGTAAAATGGTCTTATCTATTGGCGATTTCGTTCCAACTCACATTCCAAGTAATATTCGGCATGCTAATTACATTGCCGGTTGCCAAATTGCATTATCTCTTATAGTTTTCGAGATATGGACTATCGATAATTTACACCTTAGGCTCTGCTTCTAACTTGGGCCCAAATTGTAAAATGGTCTTATCTATTGGCGATTTCGTTCCAATTCACATTCCAAGTAATATTCGGCATGCTAATTACATTGCCGGTTGCCAAATTGAATTATCTCTTATAGTTTCCGTGATATGGACTATCGATAATTTACACCTTAGGCTCTGCTTCTAACTTGGGCCCAAATTGTAAAATGGTCTTACCTATTGGCGATTTCGTTCCAATTCACATTCCAAGTAATATTCGGCATGCTAATTACATTGCCGGTTGCCAAATTGCATTATCTCTTATAGTTTCCGAGATATGGACTATCGATAATTTACACCTAAGGCTCTGCTTCTAACTTGGGCCCAAATTGTAAAATGGTCTTATCTATTGGCGATTTCGTTCCAATTCACATTCCAAGTAATATTCGGCATGCTAATTACATTGCCGGTTGCCAAATTGCATTATCTCTTATAGTTTCCGAGATATGGACTATCGATAATTTACACCTTAGGCTCTGCTTCTAACTTGGGCCCAAATTGTAAAATGGTCTTATCTATTGGCGATTTAGTTGCAATTCACATTCCAAGTAATATTCGGCATGCTAATTACATTGCCGGTTGCCAAATTGCATTATCTCTTATAGTTTCCGAGATATGGACTATCGATAATTTACACCTTAGGCTCTGCTTCTAACTTGGGCCCAAATTGTAAAATGGTCTTATCTATTGGCGAATTCGTTCCAATTCACATTCCAAGTAATATTCGGCATGCTAATTACATTGCCGGTTGCCAAATTGCATTATCTCTTATAGTTTCCGAGATATGGACTATCGATAATTTACACCTTAGGCTCTGCTTCTAACTTGGGCCCAAATTGTAAAATGGTCTTATCTATTGGCGATTTCGTTCCAATTCACATTCCAAGTAATATTCGGCATGCTAATTACATTGCCGGTTGCCAAATTGCATTATCTCTTATAGTTTCCGAGATATGGACTATCGATAATTTACACCTTAGGCTCTGCTTCTAACTTGGGCCCAAATTGTAAAATGGTCTTATCTATTGGCGATTTCGTTCCAATTCACACTCCAAGTAATATTCGGCATGCTAATTACATTGCCGGTTGCGAAATTGCATTATCTCTTATAGTTTCCGAGATATGGACTATCGATAATTTACACCTTAGGCTCTGCTTCTAACTTGGGCCCAAATTGTAAAATGGTCTTATCTATTGGCGATTTCGTTCCAATTCACATTCCAAGTAATATTCGGCATGCTAATTACATTGCCGGTTGCCAAATTGCATTATCTCTTATAGTTTCCGAGATATGGACTATCGATAATTTACACCTTAGGCTCTGCTTCTAACTTGGGCCCAAATTGTAAAATGGTCTTATCTATTGGCGATTTCGTTCCAATTCACATTCCAAGTAATATTTGGCATGCTAATTACATTGCCGGTTGCCAAATTGCATTATCTCTTATAGTTTCCGAGATATGGACTATCGATAATTTACACCTTAGGCTCTGCTTCTAACTTGGGCCCAAATTGTAAAATGGTCTTATCTATTGGCGATTTCGTTCCAATTCACATTCCAAGTAATATTCGGCATGCTAATTACATTGCCGGTTGCCAAATTGAATTATCTCTTATAGTTTCCGAGATATGGACTATCGATAATTTACACCTTAGGCTCTGCTTCTAACTTGGGCCCAAATTGTAAAATGGTCTTACCTATTGGCGATTTCGTTCCAATTCACATTCCAAGTAATATTCGGCATGCTAATTACATTGCCGGTTGCCAAATTGCATTATCTCTTATAGTTTCCGAGATATGGACTATCGATAATTTACACCTAAGGCTCTGCTTCTAACTTGGGCCCAAATTGTAAAATGGTCTTATCTATTGGCGATTTCGTTCCAATTCACATTCCAAGTAATATTCGGCATGCTAATTACATTGCCGGTTGCCAAATTGCATTATCTCTTATAGTTTCCGAGATATGGACTATCGATAATTTACACCTTAGGCTCTGCTTCTAACTTGGGCCCAAATTGTAAAATGGTCTTATCTATTGGCGATTTCGTCCCAATTCACATTCCAAGTGATATTCGGCATGCTAATTACATTGCCGGTTGCGAAATTGCATTATCTCTTATAGTTTCCGAGATATGGACTATCGATAATTTACACCTTAGGCTCTGCTTCTAACTTGGGCCCAAATTGTAAAATGGTCTTATCTATTGGCGATTTCGTTCCAATTCACATTCCAAGTAATATTCGGCATGCTAATTACATTGCCGGTTGCCAAATTGCATTATCTCTTATAGTTTCCGAGATATGGACTATCGATAATTTACACCTTAGGCTCTGCTTCTAACTTGGGCCCAAATTGTAAAATGGTCTTATCTATTGGCGATTTAGTTGCAATTCACATTCCAAGTATTATTCGGCATGCTAATTACATTGCCGGTTGCCAAATTGCATTATCTCTTATAGTTTCCGAGATATGGACTATCGATAATTTACACCTTAGGCTCTGCTTCTAACTTGGGCCCAAATTGTAAAATGGTCTTATCTATTGGCGAATTCGTTCCAATTCACATTCCAAGTAATATTCGGCATGCTAATTACATTGCCGGTTGCCAAATTGCATTATCTCTTATAGTTTCCGAGATATGGACTATCGATAATTTACACCTTAGGCTCTGCTTCTAACTTGGGCCCAAATTGTAAAATGGTCTTATCTATTGGCGATTTAGTTGCAATTCACATTCCAAGTAATATTCGGCATGCTAATTATATTGCCGGTTGCTAAATTGCATTATCTCTTATAGTTTCCGAGATATGGACTATCGATAATTTACACCTTAGGCTCTGCTTCTAACTTGGGCCCAAATTGTAAAATGGTCTTATCTATTGGCGATTTCGTTCCAATTCACATTCCAAGTAATATTCGGCATGCTAATTACATTGCCGGTTGCCAAATTGCATTATCTCTTATAGTTTCCGAGATATGGACTATCGATAATTTACACCTTAGGCTCTGCTTCTAACTTGGGCCCAAATTGTAAAATGGTCTTATCTATTGGCGATTTCGTTCCAATTCACACTCCAAGTAATATTCGGCATGCTAATTACATTGCCGGTTGCGAAATTGCATTATCTCTTATAGTTTCCGAGATATGGACTATCGATAATTTACACCTTAGGCTCTGCTTCTAACTTGGGCCCAAATTGTAAAATGGTCTTATCTATTGGCGATTTCGTTCCAATTCACATTCCAAGTAATATTCGGCATGCTAATTACATTGCCGGTTACCAAATTGCATTATCTCTTATAGTTTCCGAGATATGGACTATCGATAATTTACACCTTAGGCTCTGCTTCTAACTTGGGCCCAAATTGTAAAATGGTCTTATCTATTGGCGATTTCGTTCCAATTCACATTCCAAGTAATATTTGGCGTGCTAATTACATTGCCGGTTGCCAAATTGCATTATCTCTTATAGTTTCCGAGATATGGACTATCGATAATTTACACCTTAGGCTCTGCTTCTAACTTGGGCCCAAATTGTAAAATGGTCTTATCTATTGGCGATTTCGTCCCAATTCACATTCCAAGTGATATTCGGCATGCTAATTACATTGCCGGTTGCGAAATTGCATTATCTCTTATAGTTTCCGAGATATGGACTATCAATAATTTACACCTTAGGCTCTGCTTCTAACTTGGGCCCAAATTGTAAAATGGTCTTATCTATTGGCGATTTCGTTCCAATTCACATTCCAAGTAATATTCGGCATGCTAATTACATTGCCGGTTGCCAAATTGCATTATCTCTTATAGTTTCCGAGATATGGACTATCGATAATTTACACCTTAGGCTCTGCTTCTAACTTGGGCCCAAATTGTAAAATGGTCTTATCTATTGGCGATTTAGTTGCAATTCACATTCCAAGTAATATTCGGCATGCTAATTACATTGCCGGTTGCCAAATTGCATTATCTCTTATAGTTTCCGAGATATGGACTATCGATAATTTACACCTTAGGCTCTGCTTCTAACTTGGGCCCAAATTGTAAAATGGTCTTATCTATTGGCGATTTCGTTCCAATTCACATTCCAAGTAATATTCGGCATGCTAATTACATTGCCGGTTGCCAAATTGCATTATCTCTTATAGTTTCCGAGATATGGACTATCGATAATTTACACCTTAGGCTCTGCTTCTAACTTAGGCCCAAATTGTAAAATGGTCTTATCTATTGGCGATTTCGTTCCAATTCACACTCCAAGTAATATTCGGCATGCTAATTACATTGCCGGTTGCGAAATTGCATTATCTCTTATAGTTTCCGAGATATGGACTATCGATAATTTACACCTTAGGCTCTGCTTCTAACTTGGGCCCAAATTGTAAAATGGTCTTATCTATTGGCGATTTCGTTCCAATTCACATTCCAAGTAATATTCGGCATGCTAATTACATTGCCGGTTGCCAAATTGCATTATCTCTTATAGTTTCCGAGATATGGACTATCGATAATTTACACCTTAGGCTCTGCTTCTAACTTGGGCCCAAATTTTAAAATGGTCTTATCTATTGGCGATTTCGTTCCAATTCACATTCCAAGTAATATTCGGCATGCTAATTACATTGCCGGTTGCCAAATTGCATTATCTCTTATAGTTTCCGAGATATGGACTATCGATAATTTACACCTTAGGCTCTGCTTCTAACTTGGGCCCAAATTGTAAAATGGTCTTATCTATTGGCGATTTCGTTCCAATTCACATTCCAAGTAATATTCGGCATGCTAATTACATTGCCGGTTGCCAAATTGCATTATCTCTTATAGTTTCCGAGATATGGACTATCGATAATTTACACCTTAGGCTCTGCTTTTAACTTGGGCCCAAATTGTAAAATGGTCTTATCTATTGGCGATTTCGTTCCAATTCACATTCCAAGTAATATTCGGCATGCTAATTACATTGCCGGTTGCCAAATTGAATTATCTCTTATAGTTTCCGAGATATGGACTATCGATAATTTACACCTTAGGCTCTGCTTCTAACTTGGGCCCAAATTGTAAAATGGTCTTACCTATTGGCGATTTCGTTCCAATTCACATTCCAAGTAATATTCGGCATGCTAATTACATTGCCGGTTGCCAAATTGCATTATCTCTTATGGTTTCCGAGATATGGACTATCGATAATTTACACCTTAGGCTCTGCTTCTAACTTGGGCCCAAATTGTAAAATGGTCTTATCTATTGGCGATTTCATTCCAATTCACATTCCAAGTAATATTCGGCATGCTAATTACATTGCCGGTTGCCAAATTGCATTATCTCTTATAGTTTCCGAGATATGGACTATCGATAATTTACACCTTAGGCTCTGCTTCTAACTTGGGCCCAAATTGTAAAATGGTCTTATCTATTGGCGATTTCGTCCCAATTCACATTCCAAGTGATATTCGGCATGCTAATTACATTGCCGGTTGCGAAATTGCATTATCTCTTATAGTTTCCGAGATATGGACTATCAATAATTTACACCTTAGGCTCTGCTTCTAACTTGGGCCCAAATTGTAAAATGGTCTTATCTATTGGCGATTTCGTCCCAATTCACATTCCAAGTGATATTCGGCATGCTAATTACATTGCCGGTTGCGAAATTGCATTATCTCTTATAGTTTCCGAGATATGGACTATCAATAATTTACACCTTAGGCTCTGCTTCTAACTTGGGCCCAAATTGTAAAATGGTCTTATCTATTGGCGATTTCGTTCCAATTCACATTCCAAGTAATATTCGGCATGCTAATTACATTGCCGGTTGCCAAATTGCATTATCTCTTATAGTTTCCGAGATATGGACTATCGATAATTTACACCTTAGGCTCTGCTTCTAACTTGGGCCCAAATTGTAAAATGGTCTTATCTATTGACGATTTCGTTCCAATTCACATTCCAAGTAATATTCGGCATGCTAATTACATTGCCGGTTGCCAAATTGCATTATCTCTTATAGTTTCCGAGATATGGACTATCGATAATTTACACCTTAGGCTCTGCTTCTAACTTGGGCCCAAATTGTAAAATGGCCTTATCTATTGGCGATTTCGTCCCAATTCACATTCCAAGTAATATTCGGCATGCTAATTACATTGCCGGTTGCGAAATTGCATTATCTCTTATAGTTTCAGAGATATGGACTATCGATAATTTACACCTTAGGCTCTGCTTCTAACTTGGGCCCAAATTGTAAAATGGTCTTATCTATTGGCAATTTCGTTCCAATTCACATTCCAAGTAATATTCGGCATGCTAATTACATTGCCGGTTGCCAAATTGCATTATCTCTTATAGTTTCCGAGATATGGACTATCGATAATTTACACCTTAGGCTCTGCTTCTAACTTGGGCCCAAATTGTAAAATGGTCTTATCTATTGGCGATTTCGTTCCAATTCGCATTCCAAGTAATATTCGGCATGCTAATTACATTGCCGGTTGCCAAATTGCATTAACTCTTATAGTTTCCGAGATATGGACTATCGATAATTTACACCTTAGGCTCTGCTTCTAACTTGGGCCCAAATTGTAAAATGGTCTTATCTATTGGCGATTTCGTTCCAATTCACATTCCAAGTAATATTCGGCATGCTAATTACATTGCCGGTTGCCAAATTGCATTATCTCTTATAGTTTCCGAGATATGGACTATCGATAATTTACACCATAGGCTCTGCTTCTAACTTGGGCCCAAATTGTAAAATAGTCTTATCTATTGGCGATTTCGTTCCAATTCACATTCCAAGTAATATTCGGCATGCTAATTACATTGCCGGTTGCCAAATTGCATTATCTCTTATAGTTTCCGAGATATGGACTATCGATAATTTACACCTTAGGCTCTGCTTCTAATTTGGGCCCAAATTGTAAAATGGTCTTATCTATTGGCGATTTCGTTCCAACTCACATTCCAAGTAATATTCGGCATGCTAATTACATTGCCGGTTGCCAAATTGCATTATCTCTTATAGTTTCCGGGATATGGACTATCGATAATTTACACCTTAGGCTCTGCTTCTAACTTGGGCCCAAATTGTAAAATGGTCTTATCTATTGGCGATTTCGTTCCAATTCACATTCCAAGTAATATTCGGCATGCTAATTACATTGCCGGTTGCCAAATTGAATTATCTCTTATAGTTTCCGAGATATGGACTATCGATAATTTACACCTTAGGCTCTGCTTCTAACTTGGGCCCAAATTGTAAAATGGTCTTACCTATTGGCGATTTCGTTCCAATTCACATTCCAAGTAATATTCGGCATGCTAATTACATTGCCGGTTGCCAAATTGCATTATCTCTTATAGTTTCCGAGATATGGACTATCGATAATTTACACCTAAGGCTCTGCTTCTAACTTGGGCCCAAATTGTAAAATGGTCTTATCTATTGGCGATTTCGTTCCAATTCACATTCCAAGTAATATTCGGCATGCTAATTACATTGCCGGTTGCCAAATTGCATTATCTCTTATAGTTTCCGAGATATGGACTATCGATAATTTACACCTTAGGCTCTGCTTCTAACTTGGGCCCAAATTGTAAAATGGTCTTATCTATTGGCGATTTAGTTGCAATTCACATTCCAAGTAATATTCGGCATGCTAATTACATTGCCGGTTGCCAAATTGCATTATCTCTTATAGTTTCCGAGATATGGACTATCGATAATTTACACCTTAGGCTCTGCTTCTAACTTGGGCCCAAATTGTAAAATGGTCTTATCTATTGGCGATTTCGTTCCAATTCACATTCCAAGTAATATTCGGCATGCTAATTACATTGCCGGTTACCAAATTGCATTATCTCTTATAGTTTCCGAGATATGGACTATCGATAATTTACACCTTAGGCTCTGCTTCTAACTTGGGCCCAAATTGTAAAATGGTCTTATCTATTGGCGATTTCGTTCCAATTCACACTCCAAGTAATATTCGGCATGCTAATTACATTGCCGGTTGCGAAATTGCATTATCTCTTATAGTTTCCGAGATATGGACTATCGATAATTTACACCTTAGGCTCTGCTTCTAACTTGGGCCCAAATTGTAAAATGGTCTTATCTATTGGCGAATTCGTTCCAATTCACATTCCAAGTAATATTCGGCATGCTAATTACATTGCCGGTTGCCAAATTGCATTATCTCTTATAGTTTCCGAGATATGGACTATCGATAATTTACACCTTAGGCTCTGCTTCTAACTTGGGCCCAAATTGTAAAATGGTCTTATCTATTGGCGATTTCGTTCCAATTCACATTCCAAGTAATATTCGGCATGCTAATTACATTGCCGGTTGCCAAATTGCATTATCTCTTATAGTTTCCGAGATATGGACTATCGATAATTTACACCTTAGGCTCTGCTTCTAACTTGGGCCCAAATTGTAAAATGGTCTTATCTATTGGCGATTTAGTTGCAATTCACATTCCAAGTAATATTCGGCATGCTAATTACATTGCCGGTTGCCAAATTGCATTATCTCTTATAGTTTCCGAGATATGGACTATCGATAATTTACACCTTAGGCTCTGCTTCTAACTTGGGCCCAAATTGTAAAATGGTCTTATCTATTGGCGATTTCGTTCCAATTCACATTCCAAGTAATATTCGGCATGCTAATTACATTGCCGGTTGCCAAATTGCATTATCTCTTATAGTTTCCGAGATATGGACTATCGATAATTTACACCTTAGGCTCTGCTTCTAACTTGGGCCCAAATTGTAAAATGGTCTTATCTATTGGCGATTTCGTTCCAATTCACATTCCAAGTAATATTCGGCATGCTAATTACATTGCCGGTTACCAAATTGCATTATCTCTTATAGTTTCCGAGATATGGACTATCGATAATTTACACCTTAGGCTCTGCTTCTAACTTGGGCCCAAATTGTAAAATGGTCTTATCTATTGGCGATTTCGTTCCAATTCACACTCCAAGTAATATTCGGCATGCTAATTACATTGCCGGTTGCGAAATTGCATTATCTCTTATAGTTTCCGAGATATGGACTATCGATAATTTACACCTTAGGCTCTGCTTCTAACTTGGGCCCAAATTGTAAAATGGTCTTATCTATTGGCGATTTCGTTCCAATTCACATTCCAAGTAATATTCGGCATGCTAATTACATTGCCGGTTGCCAAATTGCATTATCTCTTATAGTTTCCGAGATATGGACTATCGATAATTTACACCTTAGGCTCTGCTTCTAACTTGGGCCCAAATTGTAAAATGGTCTTATCTATTGGCGATTTCGTTCCAATTCACATTCCAAGTAATATTTGGCATGCTAATTACATTGCCGGTTGCCAAATTGCATTATCTCTTATAGTTTCCGAGATATGGACTATCGATAATTTACACCTTAGGCTCTGCTTCTAACTTGGGCCCAAATTGTAAAATGGTCTTATCTATTGGCGATTTCGTCCCAATTCACATTCCAAGTGATATTCGGCATGCTAATTACATTGCCGGTTGCGAAATTGCATTATCTCTTATAGTTTCCGAGATATGGACTATCAATAATTTACACCTTAGGCTCTGCTTCTAACTTGGGCCCAAATTGTAAAATGGTCTTATCTATTGGCGATTTCGTTCCAATTCACATTCCAAGTAATATTCGGCATGCTAATTACATTGCCGGTTGCCAAATTGCATTATCTCTTATAGTTTCCGAGATATGGACTATCGATAATTTACACCTTAGGCTCTGCTTCTAACTTGGGCCCAAATTGTAAAATGGTCTTATCTATTGGCGATTTCGTTCCAATTCACATTCCAAGTAATATTCGGCATGCTAATAACATTGCCGGTTGCCAAATTGCATTATCTCTTATAGTTTCCGAGATATGGACTATCGATAATTTACACCTTAGGCTCTGCTTCTAACTTGGGCCCAAATTGTAAAATGGTCTTATCTATTGGCGATTTCGTTCCAATTCACATTCCAAGTAATATTCGGCATGCTAATTACATTGCCGGTTGCCAAATTGCATTATCTCTTATAGTTTCCGAGATATGGACTATCGATAATTTACACCTTAGGCTCTGCTTCTAACTTGGGCCCAAATTGTAAAATGGTCTTATCTATTGGCGATTTAGTTGCAATTCACATTCCAAGTAATATTCGGCATGCTAATTACATTGCCGGTTGCCAAATTGCATTATCTCTTATAGTGTCCGAGATATGGACTATCGATAATTTACACCTTAGGCTCTGCTTCTAACTTGGGCCCAAATTGTAAAATGGTCTTATCTATTGGCGATTTCGTTCCAATTCACATTCCAAGTAATATTCGGCATGCTAATTACATTGCCGGTTGCCAAATTGCATTATCTCTTATAGTTTCCGAGATATGGACTATCGATAATTTACACCTTAGGCTCTGCTTCTAACTTGGGCCCAAATTGTAAAATGGTCTTATCTATTGGCGATTTCGTTCCAATTCACACTCCAAGTAATATTCGGCATGCTAATTACATTGCCGGTTGCGAAATTGCATTATCTCTTATAGTTTCCGAGATATGGACTATCGATAATTTACACCTTAGGCTCTGCTTCTAACTTGGGCCCAAATTGTAAAATGGTCTTATCTATTGGCGATTTCGTTCCAATTCACATTCCAAGTAATATTCGGCATGCTAATTACATTGCCGGTTGCCAAATTGCATTATCTCTTATAGTTTCCGAGATATGGACTATCGATAATTTACACCTTAGGCTCTGCTTCTAACTTGGGCCCAAATTGTAAAATGGTCTTATCTATTGGCGATTTCGTTCCAATTCACATTCCAAGTAATATTCGGCATGCTAATTACATTGCCGGTTGCCAAATTGCATTATCTCTTATAGTTTCCGAGATATGGACTATCGATAATTTACACCTTAGGCTCTGCTTCTAACTTGGGCCCAAATTGTAAAATGGTCTTATCTATTGGCGATTTCGTTCCAATTCACATTCCAAGTAATATTCGGCATGCTAATTACATTGCCGGTTGCCAAATTGCATTATCTCTTATAGTTTCCGAGATATGGACTATCGATAATTTACACCTTAGGCTCTGCTTCTAACTTGGGCCCAAATTGTAAAATGGTCTTATCTATTGGCGATTTCATTCCAATTCACATTCCAAGTAATATTCGGCATGCTAATTACATTGCCGGTTGCCAAATTGCATTATCTCTTATAGTTTCCGAGATATGGACTATCGATAATTTACACCTTAGGCTCTGCTTCTAACTTGGGCCCAAATTGTAAAATGGTCTTATCTATTGGCGATTTCGTCCCAATTCACATTCCAAGTGATATTCGGCATGCTAATTACATTGCCGGTTGCGAAATTGCATTATCTCTTATAGTTTCCGAGATATGGACTATCAATAATTTACACCTTAGGCTCTGCTTCTAACTTGGGCCCAAATTGTAAAATGGTCTTATCTATTGGCGATTTCGTTCCAATTCACATTCCAAGTAATATTCGGCATGCTAATTACATTGCCGGTTGCCAAATTGCATTATCTCTTATAGTTTCCGAGATATGGACTATCGATAATTTACACCTTAGGCTCTGCTTCTAACTTGGGCCCAAATTGTAAAATGGTCTTATCTATTGACGATTTCGTTCCAATTCACATTCCAAGTAATATTCGGCATGCTAATTACATTGCCGGTTGCCAAATTGCATTATCTCTTATAGTTTCCGAGATATGGACTATCGATAATTTACACCTTAGGCTCTGCTTCTAACTTGGGCCCAAATTGTAAAATGGTCTTATCTATTGGCGATTTCGTTCCAATTCACATTCCAAGTAATATTCGGCATGCTAATTACATTGCCGGTTGCCAAATTGCATTATCTCTTATAGTTTCCGAGATATGGACTATCGATAATTTACACCATAGGCTCTGCTTCTAACTTGGGCCCAAATTGTAAAATGGTCTTATCTATTGGCGATTTCGTTCCAATTCACATTCCAAGTAATATTCGGCATGCTAATTACATTGCCGGTTGCCAAATTGCATTATCTCTTATAGTTTCCGAGATATGGACTATCGATAATTTACACCTTAGGCTCTGCTTCTAACTTGGGCCCAAATTGTAAAATGGTCTTATCTATTGGCGATTTCGTTCCAACTCACATTCCAAGTAATATTCGGCATGCTAATTACATTGCCGGTTGCCAAATTGCATTATCTCTTATAGTTTTCGAGATATGGACTATCGATAATTTACACCTTAGGCTCTGCTTCTAACTTGGGCCCAAATTGTAAAATGGTCTTATCTATTGGCGATTTCGTTCCAATTCACATTCCAAGTAATATTCGGCATGCTAATTACATTGCCGGTTGCCAAATTGCATTATCTCTTATAGTTTCCGAGATATGGACTATCGATAATTTACACCTTAGGCTCTGCTTCTAACTTGGGCCCAAATTGTAAAATGGTCTTATCTATTGGCGATTTCGTTCCAATTCACATTCCAAGTAATATTCGGCATGCTAATTACATTGCCGGTTGCCAAATTGCATTATCTCTTATAGTTTCCGAGATATGGACTATCGATAATTTACACCTTAGGCTCTGCTTCTAACTTGGGCCCAAATTGTAAAATGGTCTTATCTATTGGCGATTTCGTTCCAATTCACATTCCAAGTAATATTCGGCATGCTAATTACATTGCCGGTTGCCAAATTGCATTATCTCTTATAGTTTCCGAGATATGGACTATCGATAATTTACACCTTAGGCTCTGCTTCTAACTTGGGCCCAAATTGTAAAATGGTCTTATCTATTGGCGATTTAGTTGCAATTCACATTCCAAGTAATATTCGGCATGCTAATTACATTGCCGGTTGCCAAATTGCATTATCTCTTATAGTTTCCGAGATATGGACTATCGATAATTTACACCTTAGGCTCTGCTTCTAACTTGGGCCCAAATTGTAAAATGGTCTTATCTATTGGCGATTTCGTTCCAATTCACATTCCAAGTAATATTCGGCATGCTAATTACATTGCCGGTTGCCAAATTGCATTATCTCTTATAGTTTCCGAGATATGGACTATCGATAATTTACACCTTAGGCTCTGCTTCTAACTTGGGCCCAAATTGTAAAATGGTCTTATCTATTGGCGATTTCGTTCCAATTCACACTCCAAGTAATATTCGGCATGCTAATTACATTGCCGGTTGCGAAATTGCATTATCTCTTATAGTTTCCGAGATATGGACTATCGATAATTTACACCTTAGGCTCTGCTTCTAACTTGGGCCCAAATTGTAAAATGGTCTTATCTATTGGCGATTTCGTTCCAATTCACATTCCAAGTAATATTCGGCATGCTAATTACATTGCCGGTTGCCAAATTGCATTATCTCTTATAGTTTCCGAGATATGGACTATCGATAATTTACACCTTAGGCTCTGCTTCTAACTTGGGCCCAAATTGTAAAATGGTCTTATCTATTGGCGATTTCGTTCCAATTCACATTCCAAGTAATATTCGGCATGCTAATTACATTGCCGGTTGCCAAATTGCATTATCTCTTATAGTTTCCGAGATATGGACTATCGATAATTTACACCTTAGGCTCTGCTTCTAACTTGGGCCCAAATTGTAAAATGGTCTTATCTATTGGCGATTTCGTTCCAATTCACATTCCAAGTAATATTCGGCATGCTAATTACATTGCCGGTTGCCAAATTGCATTATCTCTTATAGTTTCCGAGATATGGACTATCGATAATTTACACCTTAGGCTCTGCTTCTAACTTGGGCCCAAATTGTAAAATGGTCTTATCTATTGGCGATTTCGTTCCAATTCACATTCCAAGTAATATTCGGCATGCTAATTACATTGCCGGTTGCCAAATTGCATTATCTCTTATAGTTTCCGAGATATGGACTATCGATAATTTACACCTTAGGCTCTGCTTCTAACTTGGGCCCAAATTGTAAAATGGTCTTATCTATTGGCGATTTCGTCCCAATTCACATTCCAAGTGATATTCGGCATGCTAATTACATTGCCGGTTGCGAAATTGCATTATCTCTTATAGTTTCCGAGATATGGACTATCAATAATTTACACCTTAGGCTCTGCTTCTAACTTGGGCCCAAATTGTAAAATGGTCTTATCTATTGGCGATTTCGTTCCAATTCACATTCCAAGTAATATTCGGCATGCTAATTACATTGCCGGTTGCCAAATTGCATTATCTCTTATAGTTTCCGAGATATGGACTATCGATAATTTACACCTTAGGCTCTGCTTCTAACTTGGGCCCAAATTGTAAAATGGTCTTATCTATTGACGATTTCGTTCCAATTCACATTCCAAGTAATATTCGGCATGCTAATTACATTGCCGGTTGCCAAATTGCATTATCTCTTATAGTTTCCGAGATATGGACTATCGATAATTTACACCTTAGGCTCTGCTTCTAACTTGGGCCCAAATTGTAAAATGGTCTTATCTATTGGCGATTTCGTTCCAATTCACATTCCAAGTAATATTCGGCATGCTAATTACATTGCCGGTTGCCAAATTGCATTATCTCTTATAGTTTCCGAGATATGGACTATCGATAATTTACACCTTAGGCTCTGCTTCTAACTTGGGCCCAAATTGTAAAATGGTCTTATCTATTGGCGATTTCGTTCCAATTCACATTCCAAGTAATATTCGGCATGCTAATTACATTGCCGGTTGCCAAATTGCATTATCTCTTATAGTTTCCGAGATATGGACTATCGATAATTTACACCTTAGGCTCTGCTTCTAACTTGGGCCCAAATTGTAAAATGGTCTTATCTATTGGCGATTTCGTTCCAATTCACATTCCAAGTAATATTCGGCATGCTAATTACATTGCCGGTTGCCAAATTGCATTATCTCTTATAGTTTCCGAGATATGGACTATCGATAATTTACACCTTAGGCTCTGCTTCTAACTTGGGCCCAAATTGTAAAATGGTCTTATCTATTGGCGATTTAGTTGCAATTCACATTCCAAGTAATATTCGGCATGCTAATTACATTGCCGGTTGCCAAATTGCATTATCTCTTATAGTTTCCGAGATATGGACTATCGATAATTTACACCTTAGGCTCTGCTTCTAACTTGGGCCCAAATTGTAAAATGGTCTTATCTATTGGCGATTTCGTTCCAATTCACATTCCAAGTAATATTCGGCATGCTAATTACATTGCCGGTTGCCAAATTGCATTATCTCTTATAGTTTCCGAGATATGGACTATCGATAATTTACACCTTAGGCTCTGCTTCTAACTTGGGCCCAAATTGTAAAATGGTCTTATCTATTGGCGATTTCGTTCCAATTCACATTCCAAGTAATATTCGGCATGCTAATTACATTGCCGGTTGCCAAATTGCATTATCTCTTATAGTTTCCGAGATATGGACTATCGATAATTTACACCTTAGGCTCTGCTTCTAACTTGGGCCCAAATTGTAAAATGGTCTTATCTATTGGCGATTTCGTTCCAATTCACACTCCAAGTAATATTCGGCATGCTAATTACATTGCCGGTTGCGAAATTGCATTATCTCTTATAGTTTCCGAGATATGGACTATCGATAATTTACACCTTAGGCTCTGCTTCTAACTTGGGCCCAAATTGTAAAATGGTCTTATCTATTGGCGATTTCGTTCCAATTCACATTCCAAGTAATATTCGGCATGCTAATTACATTGCCGGTTGCCAAATTGCATTATCTCTTATAGTTTCCGAGATATGGACTATCGATAATTTACACCTTAGGCTCTGCTTCTAACTTGGGCCCAAATTGTAAAATGGTCTTATCTATTGGCGATTTCGTTCCAATTCACATTCCAAGTAATATTCGGCATGCTAATTACATTGCCGGTTGCCAAATTGCATTATCTCTTATAGTTTCCGAGATATGGACTATCGATAATTTACACCTTAGGCTCTGCTTCTAACTTGGGCCCAAATTGTAAAATGGTCTTATCTATTGGCGATTTCGTTCCAATTCACACTCCAAGTAATATTCGGCATGCTAATTACATTGCCGGTTGCGAAATTGCATTATCTCTTATAGTTTCCGAGATATGGACTATCGATAATTTACACCTTAGGCTCTGCTTCTAACTTGGGCCCAAATTGTAAAATGGTCTTATCTATTGGCGATTTCGTTCCAATTCACATTCCAAGTAATATTCGGCATGCTAATTACATTGCCGGTTGCCAAATTGCATTATCTCTTATAGTTTCCGAGATATGGACTATCGATAATTTACACCTTAGGCTCTGCTTCTAACTTGGGCCCAAATTGTAAAATGGTCTTATCTATTGGCGATTTCGTTCCAATTCACATTCCAAGTAATATTCGGCATGCTAATTACATTGCCGGTTGCCAAATTGCATTATCTCTTATAGTTTCCGAGATATGGACTATCGATAATTTACACCTTAGGCTCTGCTTCTAACTTGGGCCCAAATTGTAAAATGGTCTTATCTATTGGCGATTTCGTTCCAATTCACATTCCAAGTAATATTCGGCATGCTAATTACATTGCCGGTTGCCAAATTGCATTATCTCTTATAGTTTCCGAGATATGGACTATCGATAATTTACACCTTAGGCTCTGCTTCTAACTTGGGCCCAAATTGTAAAATGGTCTTATCTATTGGCGATTTCGTTCCAATTCACATTCCAAGTAATATTCGGCATGCTAATTACATTGCCGGTTGCCAAATTGCATTATCTCTTATAGTTTCCGAGATATGGACTATCGATAATTTACACCTTAGGCTCTGCTTCTAACTTGGGCCCAAATTGTAAAATGGTCTTATCTATTGGCGATTTCGTCCCAATTCACATTCCAAGTGATATTCGGCATGCTAATTACATTGCCGGTTGCGAAATTGCATTATCTCTTATAGTTTCCGAGATATGGACTATCAATAATTTACACCTTAGGCTCTGCTTCTAACTTGGGCCCAAATTGTAAAATGGTCTTATCTATTGGCGATTTCGTCCCAATTCACATTCCAAGTGATATTCGGCATGCTAATTACATTGCCGGTTGCGAAATTGCATTATCTCTTATAGTTTCCGAGATATGGACTATCAATAATTTACACCTTAGGCTCTGCTTCTAACTTGGGCCCAAATTGTAAAATGGTCTTATCTATTGGCGATTTCATTCCAATTCACATTCCAAGTAATATTCGGCATGCTAATTACATTGCCGGTTGCCAAATTGCATTATCTCTTATAGTTTCCGAGATATGGACTATCGATAATTTACACCTTAGGCTCTGCTTCTAACTTGGGCCCAAATTGTAAAATGGTCTTATCTATTGGCGATTTCGTCCCAATTCACATTCCAAGTGATATTCGGCATGCTAATTACATTGCCGGTTGCGAAATTGCATTATCTCTTATAGTTTCCGAGATATGGACTATCAATAATTTACACCTTAGGCTCTGCTTCTAACTTGGGCCCAAATTGTAAAATGGTCTTATCTATTGGCGATTTCGTTCCAATTCACATTCCAAGTAATATTCGGCATGCTAATTACATTGCCGGTTGCCAAATTGCATTATCTCTTATAGTTTCCGAGATATGGACTATCGATAATTTACACCTTAGGCTCTGCTTCTAACTTGGGCCCAAATTGTAAAATGGTCTTATCTATTGACGATTTCGTTCCAATTCACATTCCAAGTAATATTCGGCATGCTAATTACATTGCCGGTTGCCAAATTGCATTATCTCTTATAGTTTCCGAGATATGGACTATCGATAATTTACACCTTAGGCTCTGCTTCTAACTTGGGCCCAAATTGTAAAATGGTCTTATCTATTGGCGATTTCGTTCCAATTCACATTCCAAGTAATATTCGGCATGCTAATTACATTGCCGGTTGCCAAATTGCATTATCTCTTATAGTTTCCGAGATATGGACTATCGATAATTTACACCATAGGCTCTGCTTCTAACTTGGGCCCAAATTGTAAAATGGTCTTATCTATTGGCGATTTCGTTCCAATTCACATTCCAAGTAATATTCGGCATGCTAATTACATTGCCGGTTGCCAAATTGCATTATCTCTTATAGTTTCCGAGATATGGACTATCGATAATTTACACCTTAGGCTCTGCTTCTAACTTGGGCCCAAATTGTAAAATGGTCTTATCTATTGGCGATTTCGTTCCAATTCACATTCCAAGTAATATTCGGCATGCTAATTACATTGCCGGTTGCCAAATTGCATTATCTCTTATAGTTTCCGAGATATGGACTATCGATAATTTACACCTTAGGCTCTGCTTCTAACTTGGGCCCAAATTGTAAAATGGTCTTATCTATTGGCGATTTCGTTCCAATTCACATTCCAAGTAATATTCGGCATGCTAATTACATTGCCGGTTGCCAAATTGAATTATCTCTTATAGTTTCCGAGATATGGACTATCGATAATTTACACCTTAGGCTCTGCTTCTAACTTGGGCCCAAATTGTAAAATGGTCTTACCTATTGGCGATTTCGTTCCAATTCACATTCCAAGTAATATTCGGCATGCTAATTACATTGCCGGTTGCCAAATTGCATTATCTCTTATAGTTTCCGAGATATGGACTATCGATAATTTACACCTTAGGCTCTGCTTCTAACTTGGGCCCAAATTGTAAAATGGTCTTATCTATTGGCGATTTCGTTCCAATTCACATTCCAAGTAATATTCGGCATGCTAATTACATTGCCGGT
Organism: Rhynchophorus ferrugineus; assembly: GCF_030347505.1. Classification (NCBI taxonomy): domain Eukaryota; kingdom Metazoa; phylum Arthropoda; class Insecta; order Coleoptera; family Curculionidae; genus Rhynchophorus; species Rhynchophorus ferrugineus. The sequence goes on from NW_027473049.1 coordinate 31,769, forward strand.
TGCCAAATTGCATTATCTCTTATAGTTTCCGAGATATGGACTATCGATAATTTACACCTTAGGCTCTGCTTCTAACTTGGGCCCAAATTGTAAAATGGTCTTATCTATTGGCGATTTAGTTGCAATTCACATTCCAAGTAATATTCGGCATGCTAATTACATTGCCGGTTGCCAAATTGCATTATCTCTTATAGTTTCCGAGATATGGACTATCGATAATTTACACCTTAGGCTCTGCTTCTAACTTGGGCCCAAATTGTAAAATGGTCTTATCTATTGGCGATTTCGTTCCAATTCACATTCCAAGTAATATTCGGCATGCTAATTACATTGCCGGTTGCCAAATTGCATTATCTCTTATAGTTTCCGAGATATGGACTATCGATAATTTACACCTTAGGCTCTGCTTCTAACTTGGGCCCAAATTGTAAAATGGTCTTATCTATTGGCGATTTCGTTCCAATTCACATTCCAAGTAATATTCGGCATGCTAATTACATTGCCGGTTGCCAAATTGCATTATCTCTTATAGTTTCCGAGATATGGACTATCGATAATTTACACCTTAGGCTCTGCTTCTAACTTGGGCCCAAATTGTAAAATGGTCTTATCTATTGGCGATTTCGTTCCAATTCACACTCCAAGTAATATTCGGCATGCTAATTACATTGCCGGTTGCGAAATTGCATTATCTCTTATAGTTTCCGAGATATGGACTATCGATAATTTACACCTTAGGCTCTGCTTCTAACTTGGGCCCAAATTGTAAAATGGTCTTATCTATTGGCGATTTCGTTCCAATTCACATTCCAAGTAATATTCGGCATGCTAATTACATTGCCGGTTGCCAAATTGCATTATCTCTTATAGTTTCCGAGATATGGACTATCGATAATTTACACCTTAGGCTCTGCTTCTAACTTGGGCCCAAATTGTAAAATGGTCTTATCTATTGGCGATTTCGTTCCAATTCACATTCCAAGTAATATTCGGCATGCTAATTACATTGCCGGTTGCCAAATTGCATTATCTCTTATAGTTTCCGAGATATGGACTATCGATAATTTACACCTTAGGCTCTGCTTCTAACTTGGGCCCAAATTGTAAAATGGTCTTATCTATTGGCGATTTCGTTCCAATTCACACTCCAAGTAATATTCGGCATGCTAATTACATTGCCGGTTGCCAAATTGCATTATCTCTTATAGTTTCCGAGATATGGACTATCGATAATTTACACCTTAGGCTCTGCTTCTAACTTGGGCCCAAATTGTAAAATGGTCTTATCTATTGGCGATTTCGTTCCAATTCACATTCCAAGTAATATTCGGCATGCTAATTACATTGCCGGTTGCCAAATTGCATTATCTCTTATAGTTTCCGAGATATGGACTATCGATAATTTACACCTTAGGCTCTGCTTCTAACTTGGGCCCAAATTGTAAAATGGTCTTATCTATTGGCGATTTCGTTCCAATTCACATTCCAAGTAATATTCGGCATGCTAATTACATTGCCGGTTGCCAAATTGCATTATCTCTTATAGTTTCCGAGATATGGACTATCGATAATTTACACCTTAGGCTCTGCTTCTAACTTGGGCCCAAATTGTAAAATGGTCTTATCTATTGGCGATTTCGTTCCAATTCACACTCCAAGTAATATTCGGCATGCTAATTACATTGCCGGTTGCGAAATTGCATTATCTCTTATAGTTTCCGAGATATGGACTATCGATAATTTACACCTTAGGCTCTGCTTCTAACTTGGGCCCAAATTGTAAAATGGTCTTATCTATTGGCGATTTCGTTCCAATTCACATTCCAAGTAATATTCGGCATGCTAATTACATTGCCGGTTGCCAAATTGCATTATCTCTTATAGTTTCCGAGATATGGACTATCGATAATTTACACCTTAGGCTCTGCTTCTAACTTGGGCCCAAATTGTAAAATGGTCTTATCTATTGGCGATTTCGTTCCAATTCACATTCCAAGTAATATTTGGCATGCTAATTACATTGCCGGTTGCCAAATTGCATTATCTCTTATAGTTTCCGAGATATGGACTATCGATAATTTACACCTTAGGCTCTGCTTCTAACTTGGGCCCAAATTGTAAAATGGTCTTATCTATTGGCGATTTCGTTCCAATTCACATTCCAAGTAATATTCGGCATGCTAATTACATTGCCGGTTGCCAAATTGAATTATCTCTTATAGTTTCCGAGATATGGACTATCGATAATTTACACCTTAGGCTCTGCTTCTAACTTGGGCCCAAATTGTAAAATGGTCTTACCTATTGGCGATTTCGTTCCAATTCACATTCCAAGTAATATTCGGCATGCTAATTACATTGCCGGTTGCCAAATTGCATTATCTCTTATAGTTTCCGAGATATGGACTATCGATAATTTACACCTAAGGCTCTGCTTCTAACTTGGGCCCAAATTGTAAAATGGTCTTATCTATTGGCGATTTCGTTCCAATTCACATTCCAAGTAATATTCGGCATGCTAATTACATTGCCGGTTGCCAAATTGCATTATCTCTTATAGTTTCCGAGATATGGACTATCGATAATTTACACCTTAGGCTCTGCTTCTAACTTGGGCCCAAATTGTAAAATGGTCTTATCTATTGGCGATTTCGTCCCAATTCACATTCCAAGTGATATTCGGCATGCTAATTACATTGCCGGTTGCGAAATTGCATTATCTCTTATAGTTTCCGAGATATGGACTATCGATAATTTACACCTTAGGCTCTGCTTCTAACTTGGGCCCAAATTGTAAAATGGTCTTATCTATTGGCGATTTCGTTCCAATTCACATTCCAAGTAATATTCGGCATGCTAATTACATTGCCGGTTGCCAAATTGCATTATCTCTTATAGTTTCCGAGATATGGACTATCGATAATTTACACCTTAGGCTCTGCTTCTAACTTGGGCCCAAATTGTAAAATGGTCTTATCTATTGGCGATTTAGTTGCAATTCACATTCCAAGTATTATTCGGCATGCTAATTACATTGCCGGTTGCCAAATTGCATTATCTCTTATAGTTTCCGAGATATGGACTATCGATAATTTACACCTTAGGCTCTGCTTCTAACTTGGGCCCAAATTGTAAAATGGTCTTATCTATTGGCGAATTCGTTCCAATTCACATTCCAAGTAATATTCGGCATGCTAATTACATTGCCGGTTGCCAAATTGCATTATCTCTTATAGTTTCCGAGATATGGACTATCGATAATTTACACCTTAGGCTCTGCTTCTAACTTGGGCCCAAATTGTAAAATGGTCTTATCTATTGGCGATTTCGTTCCAATTCACATTCCAAGTAATATTCGGCATGCTAATTACATTGCCGGTTGCCAAATTGCATTATCTCTTATAGTTTCCGAGATATGGACTATCGATAATTTACACCTTAGGCTCTGCTTCTAACTTGGGCCCAAATTGTAAAATGGTCTTATCTATTGGCGATTTAGTTGCAATTCACATTCCAAGTAATATTCGGCATGCTAATTATATTGCCGGTTGCCAAATTGCATTATCTCTTATAGTTTCCGAGATATGGACTATCGATAATTTACACCTTAGGCTCTGCTTCTAACTTGGGCCCAAATTGTAAAATGGTCTTATCTATTGGCGATTTCGTTCCAATTCACATTCCAAGTAATATTCGGCATGCTAATTACATTGCCGGTTGCCAAATTGCATTATCTCTTATAGTTTCCGAGATATGGACTATCGATAATTTACACCTTAGGCTCTGCTTCTAACTTGGGCCCAAATTGTAAAATGGTCTTATCTATTGGCGATTTCGTTCCAATTCACACTCCAAGTAATATTCGGCATGCTAATTACATTGCCGGTTGCGAAATTGCATTATCTCTTATAGTTTCCGAGATATGGACTATCGATAATTTACACCTTAGGCTCTGCTTCTAACTTGGGCCCAAATTGTAAAATGGTCTTATCTATTGGCGATTTCGTTCCAATTCACATTCCAAGTAATATTCGGCATGCTAATTACATTGCCGGTTACCAAATTGCATTATCTCTTATAGTTTCCGAGATATGGACTATCGATAATTTACACCTTAGGCTCTGCTTCTAACTTGGGCCCAAATTGTAAAATGGTCTTATCTATTGGCGATTTCGTTCCAATTCACATTCCAAGTAATATTTGGCGTGCTAATTACATTGCCGGTTGCCAAATTGCATTATCTCTTATAGTTTCCGAGATATGGACTATCGATAATTTACACCTTAGGCTCTGCTTCTAACTTGGGCCCAAATTGTAAAATGGTCTTATCTATTGGCGATTTCGTCCCAATTCACATTCCAAGTGATATTCGGCATGCTAATTACATTGCCGGTTGCGAAATTGCATTATCTCTTATAGTTTCCGAGATATGGACTATCAATAATTTACACCTTAGGCTCTGCTTCTAACTTGGGCCCAAATTGTAAAATGGTCTTATCTATTGGCGATTTCGTTCCAATTCACATTCCAAGTAATATTCGGCATGCTAATTACATTGCCGGTTGCCAAATTGCATTATCTCTTATAGTTTCCGAGATATGGACTATCGATAATTTACACCTTAGGCTCTGCTTCTAACTTGGGCCCAAATTGTAAAATGGTCTTATCTATTGGCGATTTAGTTGCAATTCACATTCCAAGTAATATTCGGCATGCTAATTACATTGCCGGTTGCCAAATTGCATTATCTCTTATAGTTTCCGAGATATGGACTATCGATAATTTACACCTTAGGCTCTGCTTCTAACTTGGGCCCAAATTGTAAAATGGTCTTATCTATTGGCGATTTCGTTCCAATTCACATTCCAAGTAATATTCGGCATGCTAATTACATTGCCGGTTGCCAAATTGCATTATCTCTTATAGTTTCCGAGATATGGACTATCGATAATTTACATCTTAGGCTCTGCTTCTAACTTAGGCCCAAATTGTAAAATGGTCTTATCTATTGGCGATTTCATTCCAATTCACACTCCAAGTAATATTCGGCATGCTAATTACATTGCCGGTTGCGAAATTGCATTATCTCTTATAGTTTCCGAGATATGGACTATCGATAATTTACACCTTAGGCTCTGCTTCTAACTTGGGCCCAAATTGTAAAATGGTCTTATCTATTGGCGATTTCGTTCCAATTCACATTCCAAGTAATATTCGGCATGCTAATTACATTGCCGGTTGCCAAATTGCATAATCTCTTATAGTTTCCGAGATATGGACTATCGATAATTTACACCTTAGGCTCTGCTTCTAACTTGGGCCCAAATTTTAAAATGGTCTTATCTATTGGCGATTTCGTTCCAATTCACATTCCAAGTAATATTCGGCATGCTAATTACATTGCCGGTTGCCAAATTGCATTATCTCTTATAGTTTCCGAGATATGGACTATCGATAATTTACACCTTAGGCTCTGCTTCTAACTTGGGCCCAAATTGTAAAATGGTCTTATCTATTGGCGATTTCGTTCCAATTCACATTCCAAGTAATATTCGGCATGCTAATTACATTGCCGGTTGTCAAATTGCATTATCTCTTATAGTTTCCGAGATATGGACTATCGATAATTTACACCTTAGGCTCTGCTTTTAACTTGGGCCCAAATTGTAAAATGGTCTTATCTATTGGCGATTTCGTTCCAATTCACATTCCAAGTAATATTCGGCATGCTAATTACATTGCCGGTTGCCAAATTGAATTATCTCTTATAGTTTCCGAGATATGGACTATCGATAATTTACACCTTAGGCTCTGCTTCTAACTTGGGCCCAAATTGTAAAATGGTCTTACCTATTGGCGATTTCGTTCCAATTCACATTCCAAGTAATATTCGGCATGCTAATTACATTGCCGGTTGCCAAATTGCATTATCTCTTATAGTTTCCGAGATATGGACTATCGATAATTTACACCTTAGGCTCTGCTTCTAACTTGGGCCCAAATTGTAAAATGGTCTTATCTATTGGCGATTTCGTTCCAATTCACATTCCAAGTAATATTCGGCATGCTAATTACATTGCCGGTTGCCAAATTGCATTATCTCTTATAGTTTCCGAGATATGGACTATCGATAATTTACACCTTAGGCTCTGCTTCTAACTTGGGCCCAAATTGTAAAATGGTCTTATCTATTGGCGATTTCGTCCCAATTCACATTCCAAGTGATATTCGGCATGCTAATTACATTGCCGGTTGCGAAATTGCATTATCTCTTATAGTTTCCGAGATATGGACTATCAATAATTTACACCTTAGGCTCTGCTTCTAACTTGGGCCCAAATTGTAAAATGGTCTTATCTATTGGCGATTTCGTCCCAATTCACATTCCAAGTGATATTCGGCATGCTAATTACATTGCCGGTTGCCAAATTGCATTATCTCTTATAGTTTCCGAGATATGGACTATCGATAATTTACACCTTAGGCTCTGCTTCTAACTTGGGCCCAAATTGTAAAATGGTCTTATCTATTGGCGATTTCGTCCCAATTCACATTCCAAGTGATATTCGGCATGCTAATTACATTGCCGGTTGCGAAATTGCATTATCTCTTATAGTTTCCGAGATATGGACTATCAATAATTTACACCTTAGGCTCTGCTTCTAACTTGGGCCCAAATTGTAAAATGGTCTTATCTATTGGCGATTTCGTCCCAATTCACATTCCAAGTGATATTCGGCATGCTAATTACATTGCCGGTTGCCAAATTGCATTATCTCTTATAGTTTCCGAGATATGGACTATCGATAATTTACACCATAGGCTCTGCTTCTAACTTGGGCCCAAATTGTAAAATGGCCTTATCTATTGGCGATTTCGTCCCAATTCACATTCCAAGTGATATTCGGCATGCTAATTACATTGCCGGTTGCGAAATTGCATTATCTCTTATAGTTTCCGAGATATGGACTATCGATAATTTACACCATAGGCTCTGCTTCTAACTTGGGCCCAAATTGTAAAATGGTCTTATCTATTGGCGATTTCGTTCCAATTCACATTCCAAGTAATATTCGGCATGCTAATTACATTGCCGGTTGCCAAATTGCATTATCTCTTATAGTTTCCGAGATATGGACTATCGATAATTTACACCTTAGGCTCTGCTTCTAACTTGGGCCCAAATTGTAAAATGGTCTTATCTATTGGCGATTTCGTTCCAACTCACATTCCAAGTAATATTCGGCATGCTAATTACATTGCCGGTTGCCAAATTGCATTATCTCTTATAGTTTTCGAGATATGGACTATCGATAATTTACACCTTAGGCTCTGCTTCTAACTTGGGCCCAAATTGTAAAATGGTCTTATCTATTGGCGATTTCGTTCCAATTCACATTCCAAGTAATATTCGGCATGCTAATTACATTGCCGGTTGCCAAATTGAATTATCTCTTATAGTTTCCGTGATATGGACTATCGATAATTTACACCTTAGGCTCTGCTTCTAACTTGGGCCCAAATTGTAAAATGGTCTTACCTATTGGCGATTTCGTTCCAATTCACATTCCAAGTAATATTCGGCATGCTAATTACATTGCCGGTTGCCAAATTGCATTATCTCTTATAGTTTCCGAGATATGGACTATCGATAATTTACACCTAAGGCTCTGCTTCTAACTTGGGCCCAAATTGTAAAATGGTCTTATCTATTGGCGATTTCGTTCCAATTCACATTCCAAGTAATATTCGGCATGCTAATTACATTGCCGGTTGCCAAATTGCATTATCTCTTATAGTTTCCGAGATATGGACTATCGATAATTTACACCTTAGGCTCTGCTTCTAACTTGGGCCCAAATTGTAAAATGGTCTTATCTATTGGCGATTTAGTTGCAATTCACATTCCAAGTAATATTCGGCATGCTAATTACATTGCCGGTTGCCAAATTGCATTATCTCTTATAGTTTCCGAGATATGGACTATCGATAATTTACACCTTAGGCTCTGCTTCTAACTTGGGCCCAAATTGTAAAATGGTCTTATTTATTGGCGAATTCGTTCCAATTCACATTCCAAGTAATATTCGGCATGCTAATTACATTGCCGGTTGCCAAATTGCATTATCTCTTATAGTTTCCGAGATATGGACTATCGATAATTTACACCTTAGGCTCTGCTTCTAACTTGGGCCCAAATTGTAAAATGGTCTTATCTATTGGCGATTTCGTTCCAATTCACATTCCAAGTAATATTCGGCATGCTAATTACATTGCCGGTTGCCAAATTGCATTATCTCTTATAGTTTCCGAGATATGGACTATCGATAATTTACACCTTAGGCTCTGCTTCTAACTTGGGCCCAAATTGTAAAATGGTCTTATCTATTGGCGATTTCGTTCCAATTCACACTCCAAGTAATATTCGGCATGCTAATTACATTGCCGGTTGCGAAATTGCATTATCTCTTATAGTTTCCGAGATATGGACTATCGATAATTTACACCTTAGGCTCTGCTTCTAACTTGGGCCCAAATTGTAAAATGGTCTTATCTATTGGCGATTTCGTTCCAATTCACATTCCAAGTAATATTCGGCATGCTAATTACATTGCCGGTTGCCAAATTGCATTATCTCTTATAGTTTCCGAGATATGGACTATCGATAATTTACACCTTAGGCTCTGCTTCTAACTTGTTCCCAAATTGTAAAATGGTCTTATCTATTGGCGATTTCGTTCCAATTCACATTGCAAGTAATATTTGGCATGCTAATTACATTGCCGGTTGCCAAATTGCATTATCTCTTATAGTTTCCGAGATATGGACTATCGATAATTTACACCTTAGGCTCTGCTTCTAACTTGGGCCCAAATTGTAAAATGGTCTTATCTATTGGCGATTTCGTTCCAATTCACATTCCAAGTAATATTCGGCATGCTAATTACATTGCCGGTTGCCAAATTGAATTATCTCTTATAGTTTCCGAGATATGGACTATCGATAATTTACACCTTAGGCTCTGCTTCTAACTTGGGCCCAAATTGTAAAATGGTCTTATCTATTGGCGATTTCGTTCCAATTCACATTCCAAGTAATATTCGGCATGCTAATTACATTGCCGGTTGCCAAATTGAATTATCTCTTATAGTTTCCGAGATATGGACTATCGATAATTTACACCTTAGGCTCTGCTTCTAACTTGGGCCCAAATTGTAAAATGGTCTTACCTATTGGCGATTTCGTTCCAATTCACATTCCAAGTAATATTCGGCATGCTAATTACATTGCCGGTTGCCAAATTGCATTATCTCTTATAGTTTCCGAGATATGGACTATCGATAATTTACACCTTAGGCTCTGCTTCTAACTTGGGCCCAAATTGTAAAATGGTCTTATCTATTGGCGATTTCGTCCCAATTCACATTCCAAGTGATATTCGGCATGCTAATTACATTGCCGGTTGCGAAATTGCATTATCTCTTATAGTTTCCGAGATATGGACTATCGATAATTTACACCTTAGGCTCTGCTTCTAACTTGGGCCCAAATTGTAAAATGGTCTTATCTATTGGCGATTTCGTTCCAATTCACATTCCAAGTAATATTCGGCATGCTAATTACATTGCCGGTTGCCAAATTGCATTATCTCTTATAGTTTCCGAGATATGGACTATCGATAATTTACACCTTAGGCTCTGCTTCTAACTTGGGCCCAAATTGTAAAATGGTCTTATCTATTGGCGATTTAGTTGCAATTCACATTCCAAGTATTATTCGGCATGCTAATTACATTGCCGGTTGCCAAATTGCATTATCTCTTATAGTTTCCGAGATATGGACTATCGATAATTTACACCTTAGGCTCTGCTTCTAACTTGGGCCCAAATTGTAAAATGGTCTTATCTATTGGCGAATTCGTTCCAATTCACATTCCAAGTAATATTCGGCATGCTAATTACATTGCCGGTTGCCAAATTGCATTATCTCTTATAGTTTCCGAGATATGGACTATCGATAATTTACACCTTAGGCTCTGCTTCTAACTTGGGCCCAAATTGTAAAATGGTCTTATCTATTGGCGATTTCGTTCCAATTCACATTCCAAGTAATATTCGGCATGCTAATTACATTGCCGGTTGCCAAATTGCATTATCTCTTATAGTTTCCGAGATATGGACTATCGATAATTTACACCTTAGGCTCTGCTTCTAACTTGGGCCCAAATTGTAAAATGGTCTTATCTATTGGCGATTTAGTTGCAATTCACATTCCAAGTAATATTCGGCATGCTAATTATATTGCCGGTTGCCAAATTGCATTATCTCTTATAGTTTCCGAGATATGGACTATCGATAATTTACACCTTAGGCTCTGCTTCTAACTTGGGCCCAAATTGTAAAATGGTCTTATCTATTGGCGATTTCGTTCCAATTCACATTCCAAGTAATATTCGGCATGCTAATTACATTGCCGGTTGCCAAATTGCATTATCTCTTATAGTTTCCGAGATATGGACTATCGATAATTTACACCTTAGGCTCTGCTTCTAACTTGGGCCCAAATTGTAAAATGGTCTTATCTATTGGCGATTTCGTTCCAATTCACACTCCAAGTAATATTCGGCATGCTAATTACATTGCCGGTTGCGAAATTGCATTATCTCTTATAGTTTCCGAGATATGGACTATCGATAATTTACACCTTAGGCTCTGCTTCTAACTTGGGCCCAAATTGTAAAATGGTCTTATCTATTGGCGATTTCGTTCCAATTCACATTCCAAGTAATATTCGGCATGCTAATTACATTGCCGGTTACCAAATTGCATTATCTCTTATAGTTTCCGAGATATGGACTATCGATAATTTACACCTTAGGCTCTGCTTCTAACTTGGGCCCAAATTGTAAAATGGTCTTATCTATTGGCGATTTCGTTCCAATTCACATTCCAAGTAATATTTGGCGTGCTAATTACATTGCCGGTTGCCAAATTGCATTATCTCTTATAGTTTCCGAGATATGGACTATCGATAATTTACACCTTAGGCTCTGCTTCTAACTTGGGCCCAAATTGTAAAATGGTCTTATCTATTGGCGATTTCGTCCCAATTCACATTCCAAGTGATATTCGGCATGCTAATTACATTGCCGGTTGCGAAATTGCATTATCTCTTATAGTTTCCGAGATATGGACTATCAATAATTTACACCTTAGGCTCTGCTTCTAACTTGGGCCCAAATTGTAAAATGGTCTTATCTATTGGCGATTTCGTTCCAATTCACATTCCAAGTAATATTCGGCATGCTAATTACATTGCCGGTTGCCAAATTGCATTATCTCTTATAGTTTCCGAGATATGGACTATCGATAATTTACACCTTAGGCTCTGCTTCTAACTTGGGCCCAAATTGTAAAATGGTCTTATCTATTGGCGATTTAGTTGCAATTCACATTCCAAGTAATATTCGGCATGCTAATTACATTGCCGGTTGCCAAATTGCATTATCTCTTATAGTTTCCGAGATATGGACTATCGATAATTTACACCTTAGGCTCTGCTTCTAACTTGGGCCCAAATTGTGGTCTTATCTATTGGCGATTTCGTTCCAATTCACATTCCAAGTAATATTCGGCATGCTAATTACATTGCCGGTTGCCAAATTGCATTATCTCTTATAGTTTCCGAGATATGGACTATCGATAATTTACACCTTAGGCTCTGCTTCTAACTTAGGCCCAAATTGTAAAATGGTCTTATCTATTGGCGATTTCGTTCCAATTCACACTCCAAGTAATATTCGGCATGCTAATTACATTGCCGGTTGCGAAATTGCATTATCTCTTATAGTTTCCGAGATATGGACTATCGATAATTTACACCTTAGGTTCTGCTTCTAACTTGGGCCCAAATTGTAAAATGGTCTTATCTATTGGCGATTTCGTTCCAATTCACATTCCAAGTAATATTCGGCATGCTAATTACATTGCCGGTTGCCAAATTGCATTATCTCTTATAGTTTCCGAGATATGGACTATCGATAATTTACACCTTAGGCTCTGCTTCTAACTTGGGCCCAAATTTTAAAATGGTCTTATCTATTGGCGATTTCGTTCCAATTCACATTCCAAGTAATATTCGGCATGCTAATTACATTGCCGGTTGCCAAATTGCATTATCTCTTATAGTTTCCGAGATATGGACTATCGATAATTTACACCTTAGGCTCTGCTTCTAACTTGGGCCCAAATTGTAAAATGGTCTTATCTATTGGCGATTTCGTTCCAATTCACATTCCAAGTAATATTCGGCATGCTAATTACATTGCCGGTTGTCAAATTGCATTATCTCTTATAGTTTCCGAGATATGGACTATCGATAATTTACACCTTAGGCTCTGCTTCTAACTTGGGCCCAAATTGTAAAATGGTCTTATCTATTGGCGATTTCGTTCCAATTCACATTCCAAGTAATATTCGGCATGCTAATTACATTGCCGGTTGTCAAATTGCATTATCTCTTATAGTTTCCGAGATATGGACTATCGATAATTTACACCTTAGGCTCTGCTTTTAACTTGGGCCCAAATTGTAAAATGGTCTTATCTATTGGCGATTTCGTTCCAATTCACATTCCAAGTAATATTCGGCATGCTAATTACATTGCCGGTTGCCAAATTGCATTATCTCTTATAGTTTCCGAGATATGGACTATCGATAATTTACACCTTAGGCTCTGCTTCTAACTTGGGCCCAAATTGTAAAATGGTCTTATCTATTGGCGATTTAGTTGCAATTCACATTCCAAGTATTATTCGGCATGCTAATTACATTGCCGGTTGCCAAATTGCATTATCTCTTATAGTTTCCGAGATATGGACTATCGATAATTTACACCTTAGGCTCTGCTTCTAACTTGGGCCCAAATTGTAAAATGGTCTTATCTATTGGCGAATTCGTTCCAATTCACATTCCAAGTAATATTCGGCATGCTAATTACATTGCCGGTTGCCAAATTGCATTATCTCTTATAGTTTCCGAGATATGGACTATCGATAATTTACACCTTAGGCTCTGCTTCTAACTTGGGCCCAAATTGTAAAATGGTCTTATCTATTGGCGATTTCGTTCCAATTCACATTCCAAGTAATATTCGGCATGCTAATTACATTGCCGGTTGCCAAATTGCATTATCTCTTATAGTTTCCGAGATATGGACTATCGATAATTTACACCTTAGGCTCTGCTTCTAACTTGGGCCCAAATTGTAAAATGGTCTTATCTATTGGCGATTTAGTTGCAATTCACATTCCAAGTAATATTCGGCATGCTAATTATATTGCCGGTTGCCAAATTGCATTATCTCTTATAGTTTCCGAGATATGGACTATCGATAATTTACACCTTAGGCTCTGCTTCTAACTTGGGCCCAAATTGTAAAATGGTCTTATCTATTGGCGATTTCGTTCCAATTCACATTCCAAGTAATATTCGGCATGCTAATTACATTGCCGGTTGCCAAATTGCATTATCTCTTATAGTTTCCGAGATATGGACTATCGATAATTTACACCTTAGGCTCTGCTTCTAACTTGGGCCCAAATTGTAAAATGGTCTTATCTATTGGCGATTTCGTTCCAATTCACACTCCAAGTAATATTCGGCATGCTAATTACATTGCCGGTTGCGAAATTGCATTATCTCTTATAGTTTCCGAGATATGGACTATCGATAATTTACACCTTAGGCTCTGCTTCTAACTTGGGCCCAAATTGTAAAATGGTCTTATCTATTGGCGATTTCGTTCCAATTCACATTCCAAGTAATATTCGGCATGCTAATTACATTGCCGGTTACCAAATTGCATTATCTCTTATAGTTTCCGAGATATGGACTATCGATAATTTACACCTTAGGCTCTGCTTCTAACTTGGGCCCAAATTGTAAAATGGTCTTATCTATTGGCGATTTCGTTCCAATTCACATTCCAAGTAATATTTGGCGTGCTAATTACATTGCCGGTTGCCAAATTGCATTATCTCTTATAGTTTCCGAGATATGGACTATCGATAATTTACACCTTAGGCTCTGCTTCTAACTTGGGCCCAAATTGTAAAATGGTCTTATCTATTGGCGATTTCGTCCCAATTCACATTCCAAGTGATATTCGGCATGCTAATTACATTGCCGGTTGCGAAATTGCATTATCTCTTATAGTTTCCGAGATATGGACTATCAATAATTTACACCTTAGGCTCTGCTTCTAACTTGGGCCCAAATTGTAAAATGGTCTTATCTATTGGCGATTTCGTTCCAATTCACATTCCAAGTAATATTCGGCATGCTAATTACATTGCCGGTTGCCAAATTGCATTATCTCTTATAGTTTCCGAGATATGGACTATCGATAATTTACACCTTAGGCTCTGCTTCTAACTTGGGCCCAAATTGTAAAATGGTCTTATCTATTGGCGATTTAGTTGCAATTCACATTCCAAGTAATATTCGGCATGCTAATTACATTGCCGGTTGCCAAATTGCATTATCTCTTATAGTTTCCGAGATATGGACTATCGATAATTTACACCTTAGGCTCTGCTTCTAACTTGGGCCCAAATTGTGGTCTTATCTATTGGCGATTTCGTTCCAATTCACATTCCAAGTAATATTCGGCATGCTAATTACATTGCCGGTTGCCAAATTGCATTATCTCTTATAGTTTCCGAGATATGGACTATCGATAATTTACATCTTAGGCTCTGCTTCTAACTTAGGCCCAAATTGTAAAATGGTCTTATCTATTGGCGATTTCGTTCCAATTCACACTCCAAGTAATATTCGGCATGCTAATTACATTGCCGGTTGCGAAATTGCATTATCTCTTATAGTTTCCGAGATATGGACTATCGATAATTTACACCTTAGGCTCTGCTTCTAACTTGGGCCCAAATTGTAAAATGGTCTTATCTATTGGCGATTTCGTTCCAATTCACATTCCAAGTAATATTCGGCATGCTAATTACATTGCCGGTTGCCAAATTGCATAATCTCTTATAGTTTCCGAGATATGGACTATCGATAATTTACACCTTAGGCTCTGCTTCTAACTTGGGCCCAAATTTTAAAATGGTCTTATCTATTGGCGATTTCGTTCCAATTCACATTCCAAGTAATATTCGGCATGCTAATTACATTGCCGGTTGCCAAATTGCATTATCTCTTATAGTTTCCGAGATATGGACTATCGATAATTTACACCTTAGGCTCTGCTTCTAACTTGGGCCCAAATTGTAAAATGGTCTTATCTATTGGCGATTTCGTTCCAATTCACATTCCAAGTAATATTCGGCATGCTAATTACATTGCCGGTTGTCAAATTGCATTATCTCTTATAGTTTCCGAGATATGGACTATCGATAATTTACACCTTAGGCTCTGCTTTTAACTTGGGCCCAAATTGTAAAATGGTCTTATCTATTGGCGATTTCGTTCCAATTCACATTCCAAGTAATATTCGGCATGCTAATTACATTGCCGGTTGCCAAATTGAATTATCTCTTATAGTTTCCGAGATATGGACTATCGATAATTTACACCTTAGGCTCTGCTTCTAACTTGGGCCCAAATTGTAAAATGGTCTTACCTATTGGCGATTTCGTTCCAATTCACATTCCAAGTAATATTCGGCATGCTAATTACATTGCCGGTTGCCAAATTGCATTATCTCTTATAGTTTCCGAGATATGGACTATCGATAATTTACACCTTAGGCTCTGCTTCTAACTTGGGCCCAAATTGTAAAATGGTCTTATCTATTGGCGAATTCGTTCCAATTCACATTCCAAGTAATATTCGGCATGCTAATTACATTGCCGGTTGCCAAATTGCATTATCTCTTATAGTTTCCGAGATATGGACTATCGATAATTTACACCTTAGGCTCTGCTTCTAACTTGGGCCCAAATTGTAAAATGGTCTTATCTATTGGCGATTTAGTTGCAATTCACATTCCAAGTATTATTCGGCATGCTAATTACATTGCCGGTTGCCAAATTGCATTATCTCTTATAGTTTCCGAGATATGGACTATCGATAATTTACACCTTAGGCTCTGCTTCTAACTTGGGCCCAAATTGTAAAATGGTCTTATCTATTGGCGAATTCGTTCCAATTCACATTCCAAGTAATATTCGGCATGCTAATTACATTGCCGGTTGCCAAATTGCATTATCTCTTATAGTTTCCGAGATATGGACTATCGATAATTTACACCTTAGGCTCTGCTTCTAACTTGGGCCCAAATTGTAAAATGGTCTTATCTATTGGCGATTTCGTTCCAATTCACATTCCAAGTAATATTCGGCATGCTAATTACATTGCCGGTTGCCAAATTGCATTATCTCTTATAGTTTCCGAGATATGGACTATCGATAATTTACACCTTAGGCTCTGCTTCTAACTTGGGCCCAAATTGTAAAATGGTCTTATCTATTGGCGATTTAGTTGCAATTCACATTCCAAGTAATATTCGGCATGCTAATTATATTGCCGGTTGCCAAATTGCATTATCTCTTATAGTTTCCGAGATATGGACTATCGATAATTTACACCTTAGGCTCTGCTTCTAACTTGGGCCCAAATTGTAAAATGGTCTTATCTATTGGCGATTTCGTTCCAATTCACATTCCAAGTAATATTCGGCATGCTAATTACATTGCCGGTTGCCAAATTGCATTATCTCTTATAGTTTCCGAGATATGGACTATCGATAATTTACACCTTAGGCTCTGCTTCTAACTTGGGCCCAAATTGTAAAATGGTCTTATCTATTGGCGATTTCGTTCCAATTCACACTCCAAGTAATATTCGGCATGCTAATTACATTGCCGGTTGCGAAATTGCATTATCTCTTATAGTTTCCGAGATATGGACTATCGATAATTTACACCTTAGGCTCTGCTTCTAACTTGGGCCCAAATTGTAAAATGGTCTTATCTATTGGCGATTTCGTTCCAATTCACATTCCAAGTAATATTCGGCATGCTAATTACATTGCCGGTTACCAAATTGCATTATCTCTTATAGTTTCCGAGATATGGACTATCGATAATTTACACCTTAGGCTCTGCTTCTAACTTGGGCCCAAATTGTAAAATGGTCTTATCTATTGGCGATTTCGTTCCAATTCACATTCCAAGTAATATTTGGCGTGCTAATTACATTGCCGGTTGCCAAATTGCATTATCTCTTATAGTTTCCGAGATATGGACTATCGATAATTTACACCTTAGGCTCTGCTTCTAACTTGGGCCCAAATTGTAAAATGGTCTTATCTATTGGCGATTTCGTCCCAATTCACATTCCAAGTGATATTCGGCATGCTAATTACATTGCCGGTTGCGAAATTGCATTATCTCTTATAGTTTCCGAGATATGGACTATCAATAATTTACACCTTAGGCTCTGCTTCTAACTTGGGCCCAAATTGTAAAATGGTCTTATCTATTGGCGATTTCGTTCCAATTCACATTCCAAGTAATATTCGGCATGCTAATTACATTGCCGGTTGCCAAATTGCATTATCTCTTATAGTTTCCGAGATATGGACTATCGATAATTTACACCTTAGGCTCTGCTTCTAACTTGGGCCCAAATTGTAAAATGGTCTTATCTATTGGCGATTTAGTTGCAATTCACATTCCAAGTAATATTCGGCATGCTAATTACATTGCCGGTTGCCAAATTGCATTATCTCTTATAGTTTCCGAGATATGGACTATCGATAATTTACACCTTAGGCTCTGCTTCTAACTTGGGCCCAAATTGTGGTCTTATCTATTGGCGATTTCGTTCCAATTCACATTCCAAGTAATATTCGGCATGCTAATTACATTGCCGGTTGCCAAATTGCATTATCTCTTATAGTTTCCGAGATATGGACTATCGATAATTTACATCTTAGGCTCTGCTTCTAACTTAGGCCCAAATTGTAAAATGGTCTTATCTATTGGCGATTTCGTTCCAATTCACACTCCAAGTAATATTCGGCATGCTAATTACATTGCCGGTTGCGAAATTGCATTATCTCTTATAGTTTCCGAGATATGGACTATCGATAATTTACACCTTAGGCTCTGCTTCTAACTTGGGCCCAAATTGTAAAATGGTCTTATCTATTGGCGATTTCGTTCCAATTCACATTCCAAGTAATATTCGGCATGCTAATTACATTGCCGGTTGCCAAATTGCATAATCTCTTATAGTTTCCGAGATATGGACTATCGATAATTTACACCTTAGGCTCTGCTTCTAACTTGGGCCCAAATTTTAAAATGGTCTTATCTATTGGCGATTTCGTTCCAATTCACATTCCAAGTAATATTCGGCATGCTAATTACATTGCCGGTTGCCAAATTGCATTATCTCTTATAGTTTCCGAGATATGGACTATCGATAATTTACACCTTAGGCTCTGCTTCTAACTTGGGCCCAAATTGTAAAATGGTCTTATCTATTGGCGATTTCGTTCCAATTCACATTCCAAGTAATATTCGGCATGCTAATTACATTGCCGGTTGTCAAATTGCATTATCTCTTATAGTTTCCGAGATATGGACTATCGATAATTTACACCTTAGGCTCTGCTTTTAACTTGGGCCCAAATTGTAAAATGGTCTTATCTATTGGCGATTTCGTTCCAATTCACATTCCAAGTAATATTCGGCATGCTAATTACATTGCCGGTTGCCAAATTGAATTATCTCTTATAGTTTCCGAGATATGGACTATCGATAATTTACACCTTAGGCTCTGCTTCTAACTTGGGCCCAAATTGTAAAATGGTCTTACCTATTGGCGATTTCGTTCCAATTCACATTCCAAGTAATATTCGGCATGCTAATTACATTGCCGGTTGCCAAATTGCATTATCTCTTATAGTTTCCGAGATATGGACTATCGATAATTTACACCTTAGGCTCTGCTTCTAACTTGGGCCCAAATTGTAAAATGGTCTTATCTATTGGCGATTTCGTTCCAATTCACATTCCAAGTAATATTCGGCATGCTAATTACATTGCCGGTTGCCAAATTGCATTATCTCTTATAGTTTCCGAGATATGGACTATCGATAATTTACACCTTAGGCTCTGCTTCTAACTTGGGCCCAAATTGTAAAATGGTCTTATCTATTGGCGATTTCGTCCCAATTCACATTCCAAGTGATATTCGGCATGCTAATTACATTGCCGGTTGCGAAATTGCATTATCTCTTATAGTTTCCGAGATATGGACTATCAATAATTTACACCTTAGGCTCTGCTTCTAACTTGGGCCCAAATTGTAAAATGGTCTTATCTATTGGCGATTTCGTCCCAATTCACATTCCAAGTGATATTCGGCATGCTAATTACATTGCCGGTTGCCAAATTGCATTATCTCTTATAGTTTCCGAGATATGGACTATCGATAATTTACACCTTAGGCTCTGCTTCTAACTTGGGCCCAAATTGTAAAATGGTCTTATCTATTGGCGATTTCGTCCCAATTCACATTCCAAGTGATATTCGGCATGCTAATTACATTGCCGGTTGCGAAATTGCATTATCTCTTATAGTTTCCGAGATATGGACTATCAATAATTTACACCTTAGGCTCTGCTTCTAACTTGGGCCCAAATTGTAAAATGGTCTTATCTATTGGCGATTTCGTCCCAATTCACATTCCAAGTGATATTCGGCATGCTAATTACATTGCCGGTTGCCAAATTGCATTATCTCTTATAGTTTCCGAGATATGGACTATCGATAATTTACACCATAGGCTCTGCTTCTAACTTGGGCCCAAATTGTAAAATGGCCTTATCTATTGGCGATTTCGTCCCAATTCACATTCCAAGTGATATTCGGCATGCTAATTACATTGCCGGTTGCGAAATTGCATTATCTCTTATAGTTTCCGAGATATGGACTATCGATAATTTACACCATAGGCTCTGCTTCTAACTTGGGCCCAAATTGTAAAATGGTCTTATCTATTGGCGATTTCGTTCCAACTCACATTCCAAGTAATATTCGGCATGCTAATTACATTGCCGGTTGCCAAATTGCATTATCTCTTATAGTTTTCGAGATATGGACTATCGATAATTTACACCTTAGGCTCTGCTTCTAACTTGGGCCCAAATTGTAAAATGGTCTTATCTATTGGCGATTTCGTTCCAACTCACATTCCAAGTAATATTCGGCATGCTAATTACATTGCCGGTTGCCAAATTGCATTATCTCTTATAGTTTTCGAGATATGGACTATCGATAATTTACACCTTAGGCTCTGCTTCTAACTTGGGCCCAAATTGTAAAATGGTCTTATCTATTGGCGATTTCGTTCCAACTCACATTCCAAGTAATATTCGGCATGCTAATTACATTGCCGGTTGCCAAATTGCATTATCTCTTATAGTTTTCGAGATATGGACTATCGATAATTTACACCTTAGGCTCTGCTTCTAACTTGGGCCCAAATTGTAAAATGGTCTTATCTATTGGCGATTTCGTTCCAATTCACATTCCAAGTAATATTCGGCATGCTAATTACATTGCCGGTTGCCAAATTGAATTATCTCTTATAGTTTCCGTGATATGGACTATCGATAATTTACACCTTAGGCTCTGCTTCTAACTTGGGCCCAAATTGTAAAATGGTCTTACCTATTGGCGATTTCGTTCCAATTCACATTCCAAGTAATATTCGGCATGCTAATTACATTGCCGGTTGCCAAATTGCATTATCTCTTATAGTTTCCGAGATATGGACTATCGATAATTTACACCTAAGGCTCTGCTTCTAACTTGGGCCCAAATTGTAAAATGGTCTTATCTATTGGCGATTTCGTTCCAATTCACATTCCAAGTAATATTCGGCATGCTAATTACATTGCCGGTTGCCAAATTGCATTATCTCTTATAGTTTCCGAGATATGGACTATCGATAATTTACACCTTAGGCTCTGCTTCTAACTTGGGCCCAAATTGTAAAATGGTCTTATCTATTGGCGATTTAGTTGCAATTCACATTCCAAGTAATATTCGGCATGCTAATTACATTGCCGGTTGCCAAATTGCATTATCTCTTATAGTTTCCGAGATATGGACTATCGATAATTTACACCTTAGGCTCTGCTTCTAACTTGGGCCCAAATTGTAAAATGGTCTTATTTATTGGCGAATTCGTTCCAATTCACATTCCAAGTAATATTCGGCATGCTAATTACATTGCCGGTTGCCAAATTGCATTATCTCTTATAGTTTCCGAGATATGGACTATCGATAATTTACACCTTAGGCTCTGCTTCTAACTTGGGCCCAAATTGTAAAATGGTCTTATCTATTGGCGATTTCGTTCCAATTCACATTCCAAGTAATATTCGGCATGCTAATTACATTGCCGGTTGCCAAATTGCATTATCTCTTATAGTTTCCGAGATATGGACTATCGATAATTTACACCTTAGGCTCTGCTTCTAACTTGGGCCCAAATTGTAAAATGGTCTTATCTATTGGCGATTTCGTTCCAATTCACACTCCAAGTAATATTCGGCATGCTAATTACATTGCCGGTTGCGAAATTGCATTATCTCTTATAGTTTCCGAGATATGGACTATCGATAATTTACACCTTAGGCTCTGCTTCTAACTTGGGCCCAAATTGTAAAATGGTCTTATCTATTGGCGATTTCGTTCCAATTCACATTCCAAGTAATATTCGGCATGCTAATTACATTGCCGGTTGCCAAATTGCATTATCTCTTATAGTTTCCGAGATATGGACTATCGATAATTTACACCTTAGGCTCTGCTTCTAACTTGTTCCCAAATTGTAAAATGGTCTTATCTATTGGCGATTTCGTTCCAATTCACATTCCAAGTAATATTTGGCATGCTAATTACATTGCCGGTTGCCAAATTGCATTATCTCTTATAGTTTCCGAGATATGGACTATCGATAATTTACACCTTAGGCTCTGCTTCTAACTTGGGCCCAAATTGTAAAATGGTCTTATCTATTGGCGATTTCGTTCCAATTCACATTCCAAGTAATATTCGGCATGCTAATTACATTGCCGGTTGCCAAATTGAATTATCTCTTATAGTTTCCGAGATATGGACTATCGATAATTTACACCTTAGGCTCTGCTTCTAACTTGGGCCCAAATTGTAAAATGGTCTTATCTATTGGCGATTTCGTTCCAATTCACATTCCAAGTAATATTCGGCATGCTAATTACATTGCCGGTTGCCAAATTGAATTATCTCTTATAGTTTCCGAGATATGGACTATCGATAATTTACACCTTAGGCTCTGCTTCTAACTTGGGCCCAAATTGTAAAATGGTCTTACCTATTGGCGATTTCGTTCCAATTCACATTCCAAGTAATATTCGGCATGCTAATTACATTGCCGGTTGCCAAATTGCATTATCTCTTATAGTTTCCGAGATATGGACTATCGATAATTTACACCTTAGGCTCTGCTTCTAACTTGGGCCCAAATTGTAAAATGGTCTTATCTATTGGCGATTTCGTCCCAATTCACATTCCAAGTGATATTCGGCATGCTAATTACATTGCCGGTTGCGAAATTGCATTATCTCTTATAGTTTCCGAGATATGGACTATCGATAATTTACACCTTAGGCTCTGCTTCTAACTTGGGCCCAAATTGTAAAATGGTCTTATCTATTGGCGATTTCGTTCCAATTCACATTCCAAGTAATATTCGGCATGCTAATTACATTGCCGGTTGCCAAATTGCATTATCTCTTATAGTTTCCGAGATATGGACTATCGATAATTTACACCTTAGGCTCTGCTTCTAACTTGGGCCCAAATTGTAAAATGGTCTTATCTATTGGCGATTTAGTTGCAATTCACATTCCAAGTATTATTCGGCATGCTAATTACATTGCCGGTTGCCAAATTGCATTATCTCTTATAGTTTCCGAGATATGGACTATCGATAATTTACACCTTAGGCTCTGCTTCTAACTTGGGCCCAAATTGTAAAATGGTCTTATCTATTGGCGAATTCGTTCCAATTCACATTCCAAGTAATATTCGGCATGCTAATTACATTGCCGGTTGCCAAATTGCATTATCTCTTATAGTTTCCGAGATATGGACTATCGATAATTTACACCTTAGGCTCTGCTTCTAACTTGGGCCCAAATTGTAAAATGGTCTTATCTATTGGCGATTTCGTTCCAATTCACATTCCAAGTAATATTCGGCATGCTAATTACATTGCCGGTTGCCAAATTGCATTATCTCTTATAGTTTCCGAGATATGGACTATCGATAATTTACACCTTAGGCTCTGCTTCTAACTTGGGCCCAAATTGTAAAATGGTCTTATCTATTGGCGATTTAGTTGCAATTCACATTCCAAGTAATATTCGGCATGCTAATTATATTGCCGGTTGCCAAATTGCATTATCTCTTATAGTTTCCGAGATATGGACTATCGATAATTTACACCTTAGGCTCTGCTTCTAACTTGGGCCCAAATTGTAAAATGGTCTTATCTATTGGCGATTTCGTTCCAATTCACATTCCAAGTAATATTCGGCATGCTAATTACATTGCCGGTTGCCAAATTGCATTATCTCTTATAGTTTCCGAGATATGGACTATCGATAATTTACACCTTAGGCTCTGCTTCTAACTTGGGCCCAAATTGTAAAATGGTCTTATCTATTGGCGATTTCGTTCCAATTCACACTCCAAGTAATATTCGGCATGCTAATTACATTGCCGGTTGCGAAATTGCATTATCTCTTATAGTTTCCGAGATATGGACTATCGATAATTTACACCTTAGGCTCTGCTTCTAACTTGGGCCCAAATTGTAAAATGGTCTTATCTATTGGCGATTTCGTTCCAATTCACATTCCAAGTAATATTCGGCATGCTAATTACATTGCCGGTTACCAAATTGCATTATCTCTTATAGTTTCCGAGATATGGACTATCGATAATTTACACCTTAGGCTCTGCTTCTAACTTGGGCCCAAATTGTAAAATGGTCTTATCTATTGGCGATTTCGTTCCAATTCACATTCCAAGTAATATTTGGCGTGCTAATTACATTGCCGGTTGCCAAATTGCATTATCTCTTATAGTTTCCGAGATATGGACTATCGATAATTTACACCTTAGGCTCTGCTTCTAACTTGGGCCCAAATTGTAAAATGGTCTTATCTATTGGCGATTTCGTCCCAATTCACATTCCAAGTGATATTCGGCATGCTAATTACATTGCCGGTTGCGAAATTGCATTATCTCTTATAGTTTCCGAGATATGGACTATCAATAATTTACACCTTAGGCTCTGCTTCTAACTTGGGCCCAAATTGTAAAATGGTCTTATCTATTGGCGATTTCGTTCCAATTCACATTCCAAGTAATATTCGGCATGCTAATTACATTGCCGGTTGCCAAATTGCATTATCTCTTATAGTTTCCGAGATATGGACTATCGATAATTTACACCTTAGGCTCTGCTTCTAACTTGGGCCCAAATTGTAAAATGGTCTTATCTATTGGCGATTTAGTTGCAATTCACATTCCAAGTAATATTCGGCATGCTAATTACATTGCCGGTTGCCAAATTGCATTATCTCTTATAGTTTCCGAGATATGGACTATCGATAATTTACACCTTAGGCTCTGCTTCTAACTTGGGCCCAAATTGTGGTCTTATCTATTGGCGATTTCGTTCCAATTCACATTCCAAGTAATATTCGGCATGCTAATTACATTGCCGGTTGCCAAATTGCATTATCTCTTATAGTTTCCGAGATATGGACTATCGATAATTTACACCTTAGGCTCTGCTTCTAACTTAGGCCCAAATTGTAAAATGGTCTTATCTATTGGCGATTTCGTTCCAATTCACACTCCAAGTAATATTCGGCATGCTAATTACATTGCCGGTTGCGAAATTGCATTATCTCTTATAGTTTCCGAGATATGGACTATCGATAATTTACACCTTAGGTTCTGCTTCTAACTTGGGCCCAAATTGTAAAATGGTCTTATCTATTGGCGATTTCGTTCCAATTCACATTCCAAGTAATATTCGGCATGCTAATTACATTGCCGGTTGCCAAATTGCATTATCTCTTATAGTTTCCGAGATATGGACTATCGATAATTTACACCTTAGGCTCTGCTTCTAACTTGGGCCCAAATTTTAAAATGGTCTTATCTATTGGCGATTTCGTTCCAATTCACATTCCAAGTAATATTCGGCATGCTAATTACATTGCCGGTTGCCAAATTGCATTATCTCTTATAGTTTCCGAGATATGGACTATCGATAATTTACACCTTAGGCTCTGCTTCTAACTTGGGCCCAAATTGTAAAATGGTCTTATCTATTGGCGATTTCGTTCCAATTCACATTCCAAGTAATATTCGGCATGCTAATTACATTGCCGGTTGTCAAATTGCATTATCTCTTATAGTTTCCGAGATATGGACTATCGATAATTTACACCTTAGGCTCTGCTTTTAACTTGGGCCCAAATTGTAAAATGGTCTTATCTATTGGCGATTTCGTTCCAATTCACATTCCAAGTAATATTCGGCATGCTAATTACATTGCCGGTTGCCAAATTGAATTATCTCTTATAGTTTCCGAGATATGGACTATCGATAATTTACACCTTAGGCTCTGCTTCTAACTTGGGCCCAAATTGTAAAATGGTCTTACCTATTGGCGATTTCGTTCCAATTCACATTCCAAGTAATATTCGGCATGCTAATTACATTGCCGGTTGCCAAATTGCATTATCTCTTATAGTTTCCGAGATATGGACTATCGATAATTTACACCTTAGGCTCTGCTTCTAACTTGGGCCCAAATTGTAAAATGGTCTTATCTATTGGCGATTTCGTTCCAATTCACATTCCAAGTAATATTCGGCATGCTAATTACATTGCCGGTTGCCAAATTGCATTATCTCTTATAGTTTCCGAGATATGGACTATCGATAATTTACACCTTAGGCTCTGCTTCTAACTTGGGCCCAAATTGTAAAATGGTCTTATCTATTGGCGATTTCGTCCCAATTCACATTCCAAGTGATATTCGGCATGCTAATTACATTGCCGGTTGCGAAATTGCATTATCTCTTATAGTTTCCGAGATATGGACTATCAATAATTTACACCTTAGGCTCTGCTTCTAACTTGGGCCCAAATTGTAAAATGGTCTTATCTATTGGCGATTTCGTCCCAATTCACATTCCAAGTGATATTCGGCATGCTAATTACATTGCCGGTTGCGAAATTGCATTATCTCTTATAGTTTCCGAGATATGGACTATCAATAATTTACACCTTAGGCTCTGCTTCTAACTTGGGCCCAAATTGTAAAATGGTCTTATCTATTGGCGATTTCGTTCCAATTCACATTCCAAGTAATATTCGGCATGCTAATTACATTGCCGGTTGCCAAATTGCATTATCTCTTATAGTTTCCGAGATATGGACTATCGATAATTTACACCTTAGGCTCTGCTTCTAACTTGGGCCCAAATTGTAAAATGGTCTTATCTATTGACGATTTCGTTCCAATTCACATTCCAAGTAATATTCGGCATGCTAATTACATTGCCGGTTGCCAAATTGCATTATCTCTTATAGTTTCCGAGATATGGACTATCGATAATTTACACCTTAGGCTCTGCTTCTAACTTGGGCCCAAATTGTAAAATGGCCTTATCTATTGGCGATTTCGTCCCAATTCACATTCCAAGTAATATTCGGCATGCTCATTACATTGCCGGTTGCGAAATTGCATTATCTCTTATAGTTTCAGAGATATGGACTATCGATAATTTACACCTTAGGCTCTGCTTCTAACTTGGGCCCAAATTGTAAAATGGTCTTATCTATTGGCAATTTCGTTCCAATTCACATTCCAAGTAATATTCGGCATGCTAATTACATTGCCGGTTGCCAAATTGCATTATCTCTTATAGTTTCCGAGATATGGACTATCGATAATTTACACCTTAGGCTCTGCTTCTAACTTGGGCCCAAATTGTAAAATGGTCTTATCTATTGGCGATTTCGTTCCAATTCGCATTCCAAGTAATATTCGGCATGCTAATTACATTGCCGGTTGCCAAATTGCATTAACTCTTATAGTTTCCGAGATATGGACTATCGATAATTTACACCTTAGGCTCTGCTTCTAACTTGGGCCCAAATTGTAAAATGGTCTTATCTATTGGCGATTTCGTTCCAATTCACATTCCAAGTAATATTCGGCATGCTAATTACATTGCCGGTTGCCAAATTGCATTATCTCTTATAGTTTCCG
Source organism: Rhynchophorus ferrugineus (assembly GCF_030347505.1). NCBI lineage: Eukaryota > Metazoa > Arthropoda > Insecta > Coleoptera > Curculionidae > Rhynchophorus > Rhynchophorus ferrugineus. Next base: position 59,158 of record NW_027473049.1, read on the forward strand.
AGATATGGACTATCGATAATTTACACCTTAGGCTCTGCTTCTAACTTGGGCCCAAATTGTAAAATGGTCTTATCTATTGGCGATTTCGTTCCAATTCACATTCCAAGTAATATTCGGCATGCTAATTACATTGCCGGTTGCCAAATTGCATTATCTCTTATAGTTTCCGAGATATGGACTATCGATAATTTACACCTTAGGCTCTGCTTCTAACTTGGGCCCAAATTGTAAAATGGTCTTATCTATTGGCGATTTCGTCCCAATTCACATTCCAAGTGATATTCGGCATGCTAATTACATTGCCGGTTGCGAAATTGCATTATCTCTTATAGTTTCCGAGATATGGACTATCAATAATTTACACCTTAGGCTCTGCTTCTAACTTGGGCCCAAATTGTAAAATGGTCTTATCTATTGGCGATTTCGTCCCAATTCACATTCCAAGTGATATTCGGCATGCTAATTACATTGCCGGTTGCGAAATTGCATTATCTCTTATAGTTTCCGAGATATGGACTATCAATAATTTACACCTTAGGCTCTGCTTCTAACTTGGGCCCAAATTGTAAAATGGTCTTATCTATTGGCGATTTCGTTCCAATTCACATTCCAAGTAATATTCGGCATGCTAATTACATTGCCGGTTGCCAAATTGCATTATCTCTTATAGTTTCCGAGATATGGACTATCGATAATTTACACCTTAGGCTCTGCTTCTAACTTGGGCCCAAATTGTAAAATGGTCTTATCTATTGACGATTTCGTTCCAATTCACATTCCAAGTAATATTCGGCATGCTAATTACATTGCCGGTTGCCAAATTGCATTATCTCTTATAGTTTCCGAGATATGGACTATCGATAATTTACACCTTAGGCTCTGCTTCTAACTTGGGCCCAAATTGTAAAATGGCCTTATCTATTGGCGATTTCGTCCCAATTCACATTCCAAGTAATATTCGGCATGCTAATTACATTGCCGGTTGCGAAATTGCATTATCTCTTATAGTTTCAGAGATATGGACTATCGATAATTTACACCTTAGGCTCTGCTTCTAACTTGGGCCCAAATTGTAAAATGGTCTTATCTATTGGCAATTTCGTTCCAATTCACATTCCAAGTAATATTCGGCATGCTAATTACATTGCCGGTTGCCAAATTGCATTATCTCTTATAGTTTCCGAGGTATGGACTATCGATAATTTACACCTTAGGCTCTGCTTCTAACTTGGGCCCAAATTGTAAAATGGTCTTATCTATTGGCGATTTCGTTCCAATTCGCATTCCAAGTAATATTCGGCATGCTAATTACATTGCCGGTTGCCAAATTGCATTAACTCTTATAGTTTCCGAGATATGGACTATCGATAATTTACACCTTAGGCTCTGCTTCTAACTTGGGCCCAAATTGTAAAATGGTCTTATCTATTGGCGATTTCGTTCCAATTCACATTCCAAGTAATATTCGGCATGCTAATTACATTGCCGGTTGCCAAATTGCATTATCTCTTATAGTTTCCGAGATATGGACTATCGATAATTTACACCATAGGCTCTGCTTCTAACTTGGGCCCAAATTGTAAAATAGTCTTATCTATTGGCGATTTCGTTCCAATTCACATTCCAAGTAATATTCGGCATGCTAATTACATTGCCGGTTGCCAAATTGCATTATCTCTTATAGTTTCCGAGATATGGACTATCGATAATTTACACCTTAGGCTCTGCTTCTAACTTGGGCCCAAATTGTAAAATGGTCTTATCTATTGGCGATTTCGTTCCAACTCACATTCCAAGTAATATTCGGCATGCTAATTACATTGCCGGTTGCCAAATTGCATTATCTCTTATAGTTTCCGAGATATGGACTATCGATAATTTACACCTTAGGCTCTGCTTCTAACTTGGGCCCAAATTGTAAAATGGTCTTATCTATTGGCGATTTCGTTCCAATTCACATTCCAAGTAATATTCGGCATGCTAATTACATTGCCGGTTGCCAAATTGAATTATCTCTTATAGTTTCCGAGATATGGACTATCGATAATTTACACCTTAGGCTCTGCTTCTAACTTGGGCCCAAATTGTAAAATGGTCTTACCTATTGGCGATTTCGTTCCAATTCACATTCCAAGTAATATTCGGCATGCTAATTACATTGCCGGTTGCCAAATTGCATTATCTCTTATAGTTTCCGAGATATGGACTATCGATAATTTACACCTAAGGCTCTGCTTCTAACTTGGGCCCAAATTGTAAAATGGTCTTATCTATTGGCGATTTCGTTCCAATTCACATTCCAAGTAATATTCGGCATGCTAATTACATTGCCGGTTGCCAAATTGCATTATCTCTTATAGTTTCCGAGATATGGACTATCGATAATTTACACCTTAGGCTCTGCTTCTAACTTGGGCCCAAATTGTAAAATGGTCTTATCTATTGGCGATTTAGTTGCAATTCACATTCCAAGTAATATTCGGCATGCTAATTACATTGCCGGTTGCCAAATTGCATTATCTCTTATAGTTTCCGAGATATGGACTATCGATAATTTACACCTTAGGCTCTGCTTCTAACTTGGGCCCAAATTGTAAAATGGTCTTATCTATTGGCGAATTCGTTCCAATTCACATTCCAAGTAATATTCGGCATGCTAATTACATTGCCGGTTGCCAAATTGCATTATCTCTTATAGTTTCCGAGATATGGACTATCGATAATTTACACCTTAGGCTCTGCTTCTAACTTGGGCCCAAATTGTAAAATGGTCTTATCTATTGGCGATTTCGTTCCAATTCACATTCCAAGTAATATTCGGCATGCTAATTACATTGCCGGTTGCCAAATTGCATTATCTCTTATAGTTTCCGAGATATGGACTATCGATAATTTACACCTTAGGCTCTGCTTCTAACTTGGGCCCAAATTGTAAAATGGTCTTATCTATTGGCGATTTAGTTGCAATTCACATTCCAAGTAATATTCGGCATGCTAATTACATTGCCGGTTGCCAAATTGCATTATCTCTTATAGTTTCCGAGATATGGACTATCGATAATTTACACCTTAGGCTCTGCTTCTAACTTGGGCCCAAATTGTAAAATGGTCTTATCTATTGGCGATTTCGTTCCAATTCACATTCCAAGTAATATTCGGCATGCTAATTACATTGCCGGTTGCCAAATTGCATTATCTCTTATAGTTTCCGAGATATGGACTATCGATAATTTACACCTTAGGCTCTGCTTCTAACTTGGGCCCAAATTGTAAAATGGTCTTATCTATTGGCGATTTCGTTCCAATTCACATTCCAAGTAATATTCGGCATGCTAATTACATTGCCGGTTACCAAATTGCATTATCTCTTATAGTTTCCGAGATATGGACTATCGATAATTTACACCTTAGGCTCTGCTTCTAACTTGGGCCCAAATTGTAAAATGGTCTTATCTATTGGCGATTTCGTTCCAATTCACACTCCAAGTAATATTCGGCATGCTAATTACATTGCCGGTTGCGAAATTGCATTATCTCTTATAGTTTCCGAGATATGGACTATCGATAATTTACACCTTAGGCTCTGCTTCTAACTTGGGCCCAAATTGTAAAATGGTCTTATCTATTGGCGATTTCGTTCCAATTCACATTCCAAGTAATATTCGGCATGCTAATTACATTGCCGGTTGCCAAATTGCATTATCTCTTATAGTTTCCGAGATATGGACTATCGATAATTTACACCTTAGGCTCTGCTTCTAACTTGGGCCCAAATTGTAAAATGGTCTTATCTATTGGCGATTTCGTTCCAATTCACATTCCAAGTAATATTTGGCATGCTAATTACATTGCCGGTTGCCAAATTGCATTATCTCTTATAGTTTCCGAGATATGGACTATCGATAATTTACACCTTAGGCTCTGCTTCTAACTTGGGCCCAAATTGTAAAATGGTCTTATCTATTGGCGATTTCGTCCCAATTCACATTCCAAGTGATATTCGGCATGCTAATTACATTGCCGGTTGCGAAATTGCATTATCTCTTATAGTTTCCGAGATATGGACTATCAATAATTTACACCTTAGGCTCTGCTTCTAACTTGGGCCCAAATTGTAAAATGGTCTTATCTATTGGCGATTTCGTTCCAATTCACATTCCAAGTAATATTCGGCATGCTAATTACATTGCCGGTTGCCAAATTGCATTATCTCTTATAGTTTCCGAGATATGGACTATCGATAATTTACACCTTAGGCTCTGCTTCTAACTTGGGCCCAAATTGTAAAATGGTCTTATCTATTGGCGATTTCGTTCCAATTCACATTCCAAGTAATATTCGGCATGCTAATTACATTGCCGGTTGCCAAATTGCATTATCTCTTATAGTTTCCGAGATATGGACTATCGATAATTTACACCTTAGGCTCTGCTTCTAACTTGGGCCCAAATTGTAAAATGGTCTTATCTATTGGCGATTTCGTTCCAATTCACATTCCAAGTAATATTCGGCATGCTAATTACATTGCCGGTTGCCAAATTGCATTATCTCTTATAGTTTCCGAGATATGGACTATCGATAATTTACACCTTAGGCTCTGCTTCTAACTTGGGCCCAAATTGTAAAATGGTCTTATCTATTGGCGATTTAGTTGCAATTCACATTCCAAGTAATATTCGGCATGCTAATTACATTGCCGGTTGCCAAATTGCATTATCTCTTATAGTGTCCGAGATATGGACTATCGATAATTTACACCTTAGGCTCTGCTTCTAACTTGGGCCCAAATTGTAAAATGGTCTTATCTATTGGCGATTTCGTTCCAATTCACATTCCAAGTAATATTCGGCATGCTAATTACATTGCCGGTTGCCAAATTGCATTATCTCTTATAGTTTCCGAGATATGGACTATCGATAATTTACACCTTAGGCTCTGCTTCTAACTTGGGCCCAAATTGTAAAATGGTCTTATCTATTGGCGATTTCGTTCCAATTCACACTCCAAGTAATATTCGGCATGCTAATTACATTGCCGGTTGCGAAATTGCATTATCTCTTATAGTTTCCGAGATATGGACTATCGATAATTTACACCTTAGGCTCTGCTTCTAACTTGGGCCCAAATTGTAAAATGGTCTTATCTATTGGCGATTTCGTTCCAATTCACATTCCAAGTAATATTCGGCATGCTAATTACATTGCCGGTTGCCAAATTGTATTATCTCTTATAGTTTCCGAGATATGGACTATCGATAATTTACACCTTAGGCTCTGCTTCTAACTTGGGCCCAAATTGTAAAATGGTCTTATCTATTGGCGATTTCGTTCCAATTCACATTCCAAGTAATATTCGGCATGCTAATTACATTGCCGGTTGCCAAATTGCATTATCTCTTATAGTTTCCGAGATATGGACTATCGATAATTTACACCTTAGGCTCTGCTTCTAACTTGGGCCCAAATTGTAAAATGGTCTTATCTATTGGCGATTTCGTTCCAATTCACATTCCAAGTAATATTCGGCATGCTAATTACATTGCCGGTTGCCAAATTGCATTATCTCTTATAGTTTCCGAGATATGGACTATCGATAATTTACACCTTAGGCTCTGCTTCTAACTTGGGCCCAAATTGTAAAATGGTCTTATCTATTGGCGATTTCGTTCCAATTCACATTCCAAGTAATATTCGGCATGCTAATTACATTGCCGGTTGCCAAATTGCATTATCTCTTATAGTTTCCGAGATATGGACTATCGATAATTTACACCTTAGGCTCTGCTTCTAACTTGGGCCCAAATTGTAAAATGGTCTTATCTATTGGCGATTTCGTTCCAATTCACATTCCAAGTAATATTCGGCATGCTAATTACATTGCCGGTTGCCAAATTGAATTATCTCTTATAGTTTCCGAGATATGGACTATCGATAATTTACACCTTAGGCTCTGCTTCTAACTTGGGCCCAAATTGTAAAATGGTCTTACCTATTGGCGATTTCGTTCCAATTCACATTCCAAGTAATATTCGGCATGCTAATTACATTGCCGGTTGCCAAATTGCATTATCTCTTATAGTTTCCGAGATATGGACTATCGATAATTTACACCTTAGGCTCTGCTTCTAACTTGGGCCCAAATTGTAAAATGGTCTTATCTATTGGCGATTTCGTTCCAATTCACATTCCAAGTAATATTCGGCATGCTAATTACATTGCCGGTTGCCAAATTGCATTATCTCTTATAGTTTCCGAGATATGGACTATCGATAATTTACACCTTAGGCTCTGCTTCTAACTTGGGCCCAAATTGTAAAATGGTCTTATCTATTGGCGATTTCGTCCCAATTCACATTCCAAGTGATATTCGGCATGCTAATTACATTGCCGGTTGCGAAATTGCATTATCTCTTATAGTTTCCGAGATATGGACTATCAATAATTTACACCTTAGGCTCTGCTTCTAACTTGGGCCCAAATTGTAAAATGGTCTTATCTATTGGCGATTTCGTTCCAATTCACATTCCAAGTAATATTCGGCATGCTAATTACATTGCCGGTTGCCAAATTGCATTATCTCTTATAGTTTCCGAGATATGGACTATCGATAATTTACACCTTAGGCTCTGCTTCTAACTTGGGCCCAAATTGTAAAATGGTCTTATCTATTGGCGATTTCGTTCCAATTCACATTCCAAGTAATATTCGGCATGCTAATTACATTGCCGGTTGCCAAATTGCATTATCTCTTATAGTTTCCGAGATATGGACTATCGATAATTTACACCTTATGCTCTGCTTCTAACTTGGGCCCAAATTGTAAAATGGTCTTATCTATTGGCGATTTCGTTCCAATTCACATTCCAAGTAATATTCGGCATGCTAATTACATTGCCGGTTGCCAAATTGCATTATCTCTTATAGTTTCCGAGATATGGACTATCGATAATTTACACCTTAGACTCTGCTTCTAACTTGGGCCCAAATTGTAAAATGGTCTTATCTATTGGCGATTTCGTTCCAATTCACATTCCAAGTAATATTTGGCATGCTAATTACATTGCCGGTTGCCAAATTGAATTATCTCTTATAGTTTCCGAGATATGGACTATCGATAATTTACACCTTAGGCTCTGCTTCTAACTTGGGCCCAAATTGTAAAATGGTCTTACCTATTGGCGATTTCGTTCCAATTCACATTCCAAGTAATATTCGGCATGCTAATTACATTGCCGGTTGCCAAATTGCATTATCTCTTATAGTTTCCGAGATATGGACTATCGATAATTTATACCTTAGGCTCTGCTTCTAACTTGGGCCCAAATTGTAAAATGGTCTTATCTATTGGCGATTTCGTTCCAATTCACATTCCAAGTAATATTCGGCATGCTAATTACATTGCCGGTTGCCAAATTGCATTATCTCTTATAGTTTCCGAGATATGGACTATCGATAATTTACACCTTAGGCTCTGCTTCTAACTTGGGCCCAAATTGTAAAATGGTCTTATCTATTGGCGATTTCGTTCCAATTCACATTCCAAGTAATATTCGGCATTCTAATTACATTGCCGGTTGCCAAATTGCATTATCTCTTATAGTTTCCGAGATATGGACTATCGATAATTTAAACCATAGGCTCTGCTTCTAACTTGGGCCCAAATTGTAAAATCGTCTTATCTATTGGCGATTTCGTTCCAATTCACATTCCAAGTAATATTCGGCATGCTAATTACATTGCCGGTTGCCAAATTGCATTATCTCTTATAGTTTCCGAGATATGGACTATCGATAATTTACACCTTAGGCTCTGCTTCTAACTTGGGCCCAAATTGTCAAATGGTCTTATCTATTGGCGATTTCGTTCCAATTCACATTCCAAGTAATATTCGGCATTCTAATTACATTGCCGGTTGCCAAATTGCATTATCTCTTATAGTTTCCGAGATATGGACTATCGATAATTTACACCTTAGGCTCTGCTTCTAACTTGGGCCCAAATTGTAAAATGGTCTTATCTATTGGCGATTTCGTTCCAATTCACATTCCAAGTAATATTCGGCATGCTAATTACATTGCCGGTTGCCAAATTGAATTATCTCTTATAGTTTCCGAGATATGGACTATCGATAATTTACACCTTAGGCTCTGCTTCTAACTTGGGCCCAAATTGTAAAATGGTCTTACCTATTGGCGATTTCGTTCCAATTCACATTCCAAGTAATATTCGGCATGCTAATTACATTGCCGGTTGCCAAATTGCATTATCTCTTATAGTTTCCGAGATATGGACTATCGATAATTTATAACTTAGGCTCTGCTTCTAACTTGGGCCCAAATTGTAAAATGGTCTTATCTATTGGCGATTTCGTTCCAATTCACATTCCAAGTAATATTCGGCATGCTAATTACATTGCCGGTTGCCAAATTGCATTATCTCTTATAGTTTCCGAGATATGGACTATCGATAATTTACACCTTGGGCTCTGCTTCTAACTTGGGCCCAAATTGTAAAATGGTCTTATCTATTGGCGATTTCGTCCCAATTCACATTCCAAGTGATATTCGGCATGCTAATTACATTGCCGGTTGCCAAATTGCATTATCTATTATAGTTTCCGAGATATGGACTATCGATAATTTACACCTTAGGCTCTGCTTCTAACTTGGGCCCAAATTGTAAAATGGTCTTATCTATTGGCGATTTAGTTGCAATTCACATTCCAAGTAATATTCGGCATGCTAATTACATTGCCGGTTGCCAAATTGCATTATCTCTTATAGTTTCCGAGATATGGACTATCGATAATTTACACCTTAGGCTCTGCTTCTAACTTGGGCCCAAATTGTAAAATGGTCTTATCTATTGGCGATTTCGTTCCAATTCACATTCCAAGTAATATTCGGCATGCTAATTACATTGCCGGTTGCCAAATTGCATTATCTCTTATAGTTTCCGAGATATGGACTATCGATAATTTACACCTTAGGCTCTGCTTCTAACTTGGGCCCAAATTGTAAAATGGTCTTATCTATTGGCGATTTCGTTCCAATTCACATTCCAAGTAATATTCGGCATGCTAATTACATTGCCGGTTGCCAAATTGCATTATCTCTTATAGTTTCCGAGATATGGACTATCGATAATTTACACCTTAGGCTCTGCTTCTAACTTGGGCCCAAATTGTAAAATGGTCTTATCTATTGGCGATTTAGTTGCAATTCACATTCCAAGTAATATTCGGCATGCTAATTACATTGCCGGTTGCCAAATTGCATTATCTCTTATAGTTTCCGAGATATGGACTATCGATAATTTACACCTTAGGCTCTGCTTCTAACTTGGGCCCAAATTGTAAAATGGTCTTATCTATTGGCGATTTCGTTCCAATTCACATTCCAAGTAATATTCGGCATGCTAATTACATTGCCGGTTGCCAAATTGCATTATCTCTTATAGTTTCCGAGATATGGACTATCGATAATTTACACCTTAGGCTCTGCTTCTAACTTGGGCCCAAATTGTAAAATGGTCTTATCTATTGGCGATTTCGTTCCAATTCACATTCCAAGTAATATTCGGCATGCTAATTACATTGCCGGTTGCCAAATTGCATTATCTCTTATAGTTTCCGAGATATGGACTATAGATAATTTACACCTTATGCTCTGCTTCTAACTTGGGCCCAAATTGTAAAATGGTCTTATCTATTGGCGATTTCGTTCCAATTCACACTCCAAGTAATATTCGGCATGCTAATTACATTGCCGGTTGCGAAATTGCATTATCTCTTATAGTTTCCGAGATATGGACTATCGATAATTTACACCTTAGGCTCTGCTTCTAACTTGGGCCCAAATTGTAAAATGGTCTTACCTATTGGCGATTTCGTTCCAATTCACATTCCAAGTAATATTCGGCATGCTAATTACATTGCCGGTTGCCAAATTGCATTATCTCTTATAGTTTCCGAGATATGGACTATCGATAATTTATACCTTAGGCTCTGCTTCTAACTTGGGCCCAAATTGTAAAATGGTCTTATCTATTGGCGATTTCGTTCCAATTCACATTCCAAGTAATATTCGGCATGCTAATTACATTGCCGGTTGCCAAATTGCATTATCTCTTATAGTTTCCGAGATATGGACTATCGATAATTTACACCTTGGGCTCTGCTTCTAACTTGGGCCCAAATTGTAAAATGGTCTTATCTATTGGCGATTTCGTCCCAATTCACATTCCAAGTGATATTCGGCATGCTAATTACATTGCCGGTTGCCAAATTGCATTATCTCTTATAGTTTCCGAGATATGGACTATCGATAATTTACACCTTAGGCTCTGCTTCTAACTTGGGCCCAAATTGTAAAATGGTCTTATCTATTGGCGATTTAGTTGCAATTCACATTCCAAGTAATATTCGGCATGCTAATTACATTGCCGGTTGCCAAATTGCATTATCTCTTATAGTTTCCGAGATATGGACTATCGATAATTTACACCTTAGGCTCTGCTTCTAACTTGGGCCCAAATTGTAAAATGGTCTTATCTATTGGCGATTTCGTTCCAATTCACATTCCAAGTAATATTCGGCATGCTAATTACATTGCCGGTTGCCAAATTGCATTATCTCTTATAGTTTCCGAGATATGGACTATCGATAATTTACACCTTAGGCTCTGCTTCTAACTTGGGCCCAAATTGTAAAATGGTCTTATCTATTGGCGATTTCGTTCCAATTCACATTCCAAGTAATATTCGGCATGCTAATTACATTGCCGGTTGCCAAATTGCATTATCTCTTATAGTTTCCGAGATATGGACTATCGATAATTTACACCTTAGGCTCTGCTTCTAACTTGGGCCCAAATTGTAAAATGGTCTTATCTATTGGCGATTTAGTTGCAATTCACATTCCAAGTAATATTCGGCATGCTAATTACATTGCCGGTTGCCAAATTGCATTATCTCTTATAGTTTCCGAGATATGGACTATCGATAATTTACACCTTAGGCTCTGCTTCTAACTTGGGCCCAAATTGTAAAATGGTCTTATCTATTGGCGATTTCGTTCCAATTCACATTCCAAGTAATATTCGGCATGCTAATTACATTGCCGGTTGCCAAATTGCATTATCTCTTATAGTTTCCGAGATATGGACTATAGATAATTTACACCTTATGCTCTGCTTCTAACTTGGGCCCAAATTGTAAAATGGTCTTATCTATTGGCGATTTCGTTCCAATTCACACTCCAAGTAATATTCGGCATGCTAATTACATTGCCGGTTGCGAAATTGCATTATCTCTTATAGTTTCCGAGATATGGACTATCGATAATTTACACCTTAGGCTCTGCTTCTAACTTGGGCCCAAATTGTAAAATGGTCTTATCTATTGGCGATTTCGTTCCAATTCACATTCCAAGTAATATTCGGCATGCTAATTACATTGCCGGTTGCCAAATTGCATTATCTCTTATAGTTTCCGAGATATGGACTATCGATAATTTACACCTTAGGCTCTGCTTCTAACTTGGGCCCAAATTGTAAAATGGTCTTATCTATTGGCGATTTCGTTCCAATTCACATTCCAAGTAATATTTGGCATGCTAATTACATTGCCGGTTGCCAAATTGCATTATCTCTTATAGTTTCCGAGATATGGACTATCGATAATTTACACCTTAGGCTCTGCTTCTAACTTGGGCCCAAATTGTAAAATGGTCTTATCTATTGGCGATTTCGTCCCAATTCACATTCCAAGTGATATTCGGCATGCTAATTACATTGCCGGTTGCGAAATTGCATTATCTCTTATAGTTTCCGAGATATGGACTATCAATAATTTACACCTTAGGCTCTGCTTCTAACTTGGGCCCAAATTGTAAAATGGTCTTATCTATTGGCGATTTCGTTCCAATTCACATTCCAAGTAATATTCGGCATGCTAATTACATTGCCGGTTGCCAAATTGCATTATCTCTTATAGTTTCCGAGATATGGACTATCGATAATTTAAACCTTAGGCTCTGCTTCTAACTTGGGCCCAAATTGTAAAATGGTCTTATCTATTGGCGATTTCGTTCCAATTCACATTCCAAGTAATATTCGGCATGCTAATTACATTGCCGGTTGCCAAATTGCATTATCTCTTATAGTTTCCGAGATATGGACTATCGATAATTTACACCTTAGGCTCTGCTTCTAACTTGGGCCCAAATTGTAAAATGGTCTTATCTATTGGCGATTTCGTTCCAATTCACATTCCAAGTAATATTCGGCATGCTAATTACATTGCCGGTTGCCAAATTGCATTATCTCTTATAGTTTCCGAGATATGGACTATCGATAATTTACACCTTAGGCTCTGCTTCTAACTTGGGCCCAAATTGTAAAATGGTCTTATCTATTGGCGATTTAGTTGCAATTCACATTCCAAGTAATATTCGGCATGCTAATTACATTGCCGGTTGCCAAATTGCATTATCTCTTATAGTTTCCGAGATATGGACTATCGATAATTTACACCTTAGGCTCTGCTTCTAACTTGGGCCCAAATTGTAAAATGGTCTTATCTATTGGCGATTTCGTTACAATTCACATTCCAAGTAATATTCGGCATGCTAATTACATTGCCGGTTGCCAAATTGCATTATCTCTTATAGTTTCCGAGATATGGACTATCGATAATTTACACCTTAGGCTCTGCTTCTAACTTGGGCCCAAATTGTAAAATGGTCTTATCTATTGGCGATTTCGTTCCAATTCACACTCCAAGTAATATTCGGCATGCTAATTACATTGCCGGTTGCGAAATTGCATTATCTCTTATAGTTTCCGAGATATGGACTATCGATAATTTACACCTTAGGCTCTGCTTCTAACTTGGGCCCAAATTGTAAAATGGTCTTATCTATTGGCGATTTCGTTCCAATTCACATTCCAAGTAATATTCGGCATGCTAATTTCATTGCCGGTTGCCAAATTGCATTATCTCTTATAGTTTCCGAGATATGGACTATCGATAATTTACACCTTAGGCTCTGCTTCTAACTTGGGCCCAAATTGTAAAATGGTCTTATCTATTGGCGATTTCGTTCCAATTCACATTCCAAGTAATATTCGGCATGCTAATTACATTGCCGGTTGCCAAATTGCATTATCTCTTATAGTTTCCGAGATATGGACTATCGATAATTTACACCTTAGGCTCTGCTTCTAACTTGGGCCCAAATTGTAAAATGGTCTTATCTATTTTCGATTTCGTCCCAATTCACATTCCAAGTGATATTCGGCATGCTAATTACATTGCCGGTTGTGAAATTGCATTATCTCTTATAGTTTCCGAGATATGGACTATCAATAATTTACACCTTAGGCTCTGCTTCTAACTTGGGCCCAAATTGTAAAATCGTCTTATCTATTGGCGATTTCGTTCCAATTCACATTCCAAGTAATATTCGGCATGCTAATTACATTGCCGGTTGCCAAATTGAATTATCTCTTATAGTTTCCGAGATATGGACTATCGATAATTTACACCTTAGGCTCTGCTTCTAACTTGGGCCCAAATTGTAAAATGGTCTTACCTATTGGCGATTTCGTTCCAATTCACATTCCAAGTAATATTCGGCATGCTAATTACATTGCCGGTTGCCAAATTGCATTATCTCTTATAGTTTCCGAGATATGGACTATCGATAATTTACACCTTAGGCTCTGCTTCTAACTTGGGCCCAAATTGTAAAATGGTCTTATCTATTGGCGATTTCGTTCCAATTCACATTCCAAGTAATATTCGGCATGCTAATTACATTGCAGGTTGCCAAATTGCATTATCTCTTATAGTTTCCGAGATATGGACTATCGATAATTTACACCATAGGCTCTGCTTCTAACTTGGGCCCAAATTGTAAAATGGTCTTATCTATTGGCGATTTCGTTCCAATTCACATTCCAAGTAATATTCGGCATGCTAATTACATTGCCGGTTGCCAAATTGCATTATCTCTTATAGTTTCCGAGATATGGACTATCGATAATTTACACCTTAGGCTCTGCTTCTAACTTGGGCCCAAATTGTAAAATGGTCTTATCTATTGGCGATTTCGTTCCAATTCACATTCCAAGTAATATTCGGCATGCTAATTACATTGCCGGTTGCCAAATTGCATTATCTCTTATAGTTTCCGAGATATGGACTATCGATAATTTACACCTTAGGCTCTGCTTCTAACTTGGGCCCAAATTGTAAAATGGTCTTATCTATTGGCGATTTCGTTCCAATTCACATTCCAAGTAATATTCGGCATGCTAATTACATTGCCGGTTGCCAAATTGCATTATCTCTTATAGTTTCCGAGATATGGACTATCGATAATTTACACCTTAGGCTCTGCTCTTATAGTTTCCGAGATATGGACTATCGATAATTTACACCTTAGGCTCTGCTTCTAACTTGGGCCCAAATTGTAAAATGGTCTTATCTATTGGCGATTTCGTTCCAATTCACATTCCAAGTAATATTCGGCATGCTAATTACATTGCCGGTTGCCAAATTGCATTATCTCTTATAGTTTCCGAGATATGGACTATCGATAATTTACACCTTAGGCTCTGCTTCTAACTTGGGCCCAAATTGTAAAATGGTCTTATCTATTGGCGATTTCGTTCCAATTCACATTCCAAGTAATATTCGGCATGCTAATTACATTGCCGGTTGCCAAATTGCATTATCTCTTATAGTTTCCGAGATATGGACTATCGATAATTTACACATTAGGCTCTGCTTCTAACTTGGGCCCAAATTGTAAAATGGTCTTATCTATTGGCAATTTCGTTCCAATTCACATTCCAAGTAATATTCGGCATGCTAATTACATTGCCGGTTGCCAAATTGCATTATCTCTTGTAGTTTCCGAGATATGGACTATCAATAATTTACACCTTAGGCTCTGCTTCTAACTTGGGCCCAAATTGTAAAATGGTCTTATCTATTGGCGATTTCGTTCCAATTCACATTCCAAGTAATATTCGGCATGCTAATTACATTGCCGGTTGCCAAATTGAATTATCTCTTATAGTTTCCGAGATATGGACTATCGATAATTTACACCTTAGGCTCTGCTTCTAACTTGGGCCCAAATTGTAAAATGGTCTTACCTATTGGCGATTACGTTCCAATTCACATTCCAAGTAATATTCGGCATGCTAATTACATTGCCGGTTGCCAAATTGCATTATCTCTTATAGTTTCCGAGATATGGACTATCGATAATCTACACCTTAGGCTCTGCTTCTAACTTGGGCCCAAATTGTAAAATGGTCTTATCTATTGGCGATTTCGTTCCAATTCACATTACAATTAATATTCGGCATGCTAATTACATTGCCGGTTGCCAAATTGCATTATCTCTTATAGTTTCCGAGATATTGACTATCGATAATTTACACCTTAGGCTCTGCTTCTAACTTGGGCCCAAATTGTAAAATGGTCTTATCTATTGGCGATTTCGTTCCAATTCACATTCCAAGTAATATTCGGCATGCTAATTACATTGCCGGTTGCCAAATTGCATTATCTCTTATAGTTTCCGAGATATGGACTATCGATAATTTACATCTTAGGCTCTGCTTCTAACTTGGGCCCAAATTGTAAAATCGTCTTATCTATTGGCGATTTCGTTCCAATTCACATTCCAAGTAATATTCGGCATGTTAATTACATTGCCGGTTGCCAAATTGCATTATCTCTTATAGTTTCCGAGATATGGACTATCGATAATTTACACCTTAGGCTCTGCTTCTAACTTGGGCCCAAATTGTAAAATGGTCTTATCTATTGGCGATTTCGTTCCAATTCACATTCCAAGTAATATCCGGCATGCTAATTACATTGCCGGTTGCCAAATTGAATTATCTCTTATAGTTTCCGAGATATGGACTATCGATAGTTTACACCTTAGGCTCTGCTTCTAACTTGGGCCCAAATTGTAAAATGGTCTTATCTATTGGCGATTTCGTTCCAATTCACATTCCAAGTAATATTCGGCATGCTAATTACAATGCTGGTTGCCAAATTGCATTATCTCTTATAGTTTCCGAGATATGGACTATCGATAATTTACATCTTAGGCTCTGCTTCTAACTTGGGCCCAAATTGTAAAATGGTCTTATCTATTGGCGATTTCGTTCCAATTCACATTCCAAGTAATATTCGGCATGCTAATTACATTGCCGGTTGCCAAATTGCATTATCTCTTATAGTTTCCGAGATATGGACTATCGATAATTTACACCTTAGGCTCTGCTTCTAACTTTTGCCCAAATTGTAAAATGGTCTAATCTATTGGCGATTTCGTCCCAATTCACATTCCAAGTGATATTCGGCATGCTAATTACATTGCCGGTTGCGAAATTGCATTATCTCTTATAGTTTCCGAGATATGGACTATCAATAATTTACACCTTAGGCTCTGCTTCTAACTTGGGCCCAAATTGTAAAATGGTCTTATCTATTGGCGATTTCGTTCCAATTCACATTCCAAGGAATATTCGGCATGCTAATTACATTGCCGGTTGCCAAATTGCATTATCTCTTATAGTTTCCGAGATATGGACTATCGATAATTTACACCTTAGGCTCTGCTTCTAACTTGGGCCCAAATTGTAAAATGGTCTTATCTATTGGCGATTTCGTTCCAATTCACATTCCAAGTAATATTCGGCATGCTAATTACATTGCCGGTTGCCAAATTGCATTATCTCTTATAGTTTCCGAGATATGGACTATCGATAATTTACACCTTAGGCTCTGCTTCTAACTTGGGCCCAAATTGTAAAATGGTCTTATCTATTGGCGATTTCGTTCCAATTCACATTCCAAGTAATATTCGACATGCTAATTACATTGCCGGTTGCCAAATTGCATTATCTCTTATAGTTTCCGAGATATGGACTATCGATAATTTACACCTTAGGCTCTGCTTCTAACTTGGGCCCAAATTGTAAAATGGTCTTATCTATTGGCGTTTTCGTTCCAATTCACATTCCAAGTAATATTCGGCATGCTAATTACATTGCCGGTTGCCAAATTGCATTATCTCTTATAGTTTCCGAGATATGGACTATCGATAATTTACACCTTAGGCTCTGCTTCTAACTTGGGCCCAAATTGTAAAATGGTCTTCTCTATTGGCGATTTCGTTCCAATTCACATTCCAAGTAATATTCGGCATGCTAATTACATTGCCGGTTGCCAAATTGCATTATCTCTTATAGTTTCCGAGATATTGACTATTGATAATTTACACCTTAGGCTCTGCTTCTAACTTGGGCCCAAATTGTAAAATGGTCTTATCTATTGGCTATTTCGTTCCAATTCACATTCCAAGTAATATTCGGCATGCTAATTACATTGCCGGTTGCCAAATTGCATTATCTCTTATAGTTTCCGAGATATGGACTATCGATAATTTACACCTTAGGCTCTGCTTCTAACTTGGGCGCAAATTGTAAAATGGTCTTATCTATTGGCGATTTCGTCCCAATTCACATTCCAAGTGATATTCGGCATGCTAATTACATTGCCGGTTGCGAAATTGCATTATCTCTTATAGTTTCCGAGATATGGACTATCGATAATTTACACCTTAGGCTCTGCTTCTAACTTGGGCCCAAATTGTAAAATGGTCTTATCTATTGGCGATTTCGTTCCAATTCACATTCCAAGGAATATTCGGCATGCTAATTACATTGCCGGTTGCCAAATTGCATTATCTCTTATAGTTTCCGAGATATGGACTATCGATAATTTACACCTTAGGCTCTGCTTCTAACTTGGGCCCAAATTGTAAAATGGTCTTATCTATTGGCGATTTCGTTCCAATTCACATTCCAAGTAATATTCGGCATGCTAATTACATTGCCGGTTGCCAAATTGCATTATCTCTTATAGTTTCCGAGATATGGACTATCGATAATTTACACCTTAGGCTCTGCTTCTAACTTGGGCCCAAATTGTAAAATGGTCTTATCTATTGGCGATTTCGTCCCAATTCACATTCCAAGTGATATTCGGCATGCTAATTACATTGCCGGTTGCGAAATTGCATTATCTCTTATAGTTCCGAGATATGGACTATCGATAATTTACACCTTAGGCTCTGCTTCTAACTTGGGCCCAAATTGTAAAATGGTCTTATCTATTGGCGATTTCGTTCCAATTCACATTCCAAGTAATATTCGGCATGCTAATTACATTGCCGGTTGCCAAATTGCATTATCTCTTATAGTTTCCGAGATATGGACTATCGATAATTTACACCTTAGGCTCTGCTTCTAACTTGGGCCCAAATTGTAAAATGGTCTTATCTATTGGCGATTTAGTTGCAATTCACATTCCAAGTAATATTCGGCATGCTAATTACATTGCCGGTTGCCAAATTGCATTATCTCTTATAGTTTCCGAGATATGGACTATCGATAATTTACACCTTAGGCTCTGCTTCTAACTTGGGCCCAAATTGTAAAATGGTCTTATCTATTGGCGATTTCGTTCCAATTCACATTCCAAGTAATATTCGGCATGCTAATTACATTGCCGGTTGCCAAATTGCATTATCTCTTATAGTTTCCGAGATATGGACTATCGATAATTTACACCTTAGGCTCTGCTTCTAACTTGGGCCCAAATTGTAAAATGGTCTTATCTATTGGCGATTTAGTTGCAATTCACATTCCAAGTAATATTCGGCATGCTAATTACATTGCCGGTTGCCAAATTGCATTATCTCTTATAGTTTCCGAGATATGGACTATCGATAATTTACACCTTAGGCTCTGCTTCTAACTTGGGCCCAAATTGTAAAATGGTCTTATCTATTGGCGATTTCGTTCCAATTCACATTCCAAGTAATATTCGGCATGCTAATTACATTGCCGGTTGCCAAATTGCATTATCTCTTATAGTTTCCGAGATATGGACTATCGATAATTTACACCTTAGGCTCTGCTTCTAACTTGGGCCCAAATTGTAAAATGGTCTTATCTATTGGCTATTTCGTTCCAATTCACATTCCAAGTAATATTCGGCATGCTAATTACATTGCCGGTTGCCAAATTGCATTATCTCTTATAGTTTCCGAGATATGGACTATCGATAATTTACACCTTAGGCTCTGCTTCTAACTTGGGCCCAAATTGTAAAATGGTCTTATCTATTGGCGATTTCGTTCCAATTCACACTCCAAGTAATATTCGGCATGCTAATTACATTGCCGGTTGCGAAATTGCATTATCTCTTATAGTTTCCGAGATATGGACTATCGATAATTTACACCTTAGGCTCTGCTTCTAACTTGGGCCCAAATTGTAAAATGGTCTTATCTATTGGCGATTTCGTTCCAATTCACATTCCAAGTAATATTTGGCATGCTAACTACATTGCCGGTTGCCAAATTGCATTATCTCTTATAGTTTCCGAGATATGGACTATCGATAATTTACACCTTAGGCTCTGCTTCTAACTTGGGCCCAAATTGTAAAATGGTCTTATCTATTGGCGATTTCGTTCCAATTCACATTCCAAGTAATATTTGGCATGCTAATTACATTGCCGGTTGCCAAATTGCATTATCTCTTATAGTTTCCGAGATATGGACTATCGATAATTTACACCTTAGGCTCTGCTTCTAACTTGGGCCCAAATTGTAAAATGGTCTTATCTATTGGCGATTTCGTTCCAATTCACACTCCAAGTAATATTCGGCATGCTAATTACATTGCCGGTTGCCAAATTGCATTATCTCTTATAGTTTCCGAGATATGGACTATCGATAATTTACACCTTAGGCTCTGCTTCTAACTTGGGCCCAAATTTTAATGGTCTTATCAATTGGCGATTTCGTTCCAATTCACACTCCAAGTAATATTCGGCATGCTAATTACATTGCCGGTTGCGAAATTGCATTATCTCTTATAGTTTCCGAGATATGGACTATCGATAATTTACACCTTAGGCTCTGCTTCTAACTTGGGCCCAAATTGTAAAATGGTCTTATCTATTGGCGATTTCGTTCCAATCCACATTCCAAGTAATATTCGGCATGCTAATTACATTGCCGGTTGCCAAATTGCATTATCTCTTATAGTTTCCGAGATATGGACTATCGATAATTTACACCTTAGGCTCTGCTTCTAACTTGGGCCCAAATTGTAAAATGGTCTTATCTATTGGCGATTTCGTTCCAATTCACATTCCAAGTAATATTCGGCATGCTAATTACATTGCCGGTTGCCAAATTGCATTATCTCTTATAGTTTCCGAGATATGGACTATCGATAATTTACACCTTAGGCTCTGCTTCTAACTTGGGCCCAAATTGTAAAATGGTCTTATCTATTGGCGATTTCGTCCCAATTCACATTCCAAGTGATATTCGGCATTCTAGTTACATTGCCGGTTGCGAAATTGCATTATCTCTTATAGTTTCCGAGATATGGACTATCAATAATTTACACCTTAGGCTCTGCTTCTAACTTGGGCCCAAATTGTAAAATGGTCTTATCTATTGGCGATTTCGTTCCAATTCACATTCCAAGTAATATTCGGCATGCTAATTACATTGCCGGTTGCCAAATTGCATTATCTCTTATAGTTTCCGAGATATGGACTATCGATAATTTACACCTTAGGCTCTGCTTCTAATTTGGGCCCAAATTGTAAAATGGTTTTATCTATTGGCGATTTCGATCCAATTCACATTCCAAGTAATATTCGGCATGCTAATTACATTGCCGGTTGCCAAATTGCATTATCTCTTATAGTTTCCGCGATATGGACTATCGATAATTTACACCTTAGGCTCTGCTTCTAACTTGGGCCCAAATTGTAAAATGGTCTTATCTATTGGCGATTTCGTTCCAATTCACATTCCAAGTAATATTCGGCATGCTAATTACATTGCCGGTTGCCAAATTGCATTATCTCTTATAGTTTCCGAGATATGGACTATCGATAATTTACACCTTAGGCTCTGCTTCTAACTTGGGCCCAAATTGTAAAATTGTCTTATCTATTGGCGATTTATTTGCAATTCACATTCCAAGTAATATTCGGCATGCTAATTACATTGCCGGTTGCCAAATTGCATTATCTCTTATAGTTTCCGAGATATGGACTATCGATAATTTACACCTTAGGCTCTGCTTCTAACTTGGGCCCAAATTGTAAAATGGTCTTATCTATTGGCGATTTCGTTCCAATTCACATTCCAAGTAATATTCGGCATGCTAATTACATTGCCGGTTGCCAAATTGCATTATCTCTTATAGTTTCCGAGATATGGACTATCGATAATTTACACCTTAGGCTCTGCTTCTAACTTGGGCCCAAATTGTAAAATGGTCTTATCTATTGGCGATTTCGTTCCAATTCACACTCCAAGTAATATTCGGCATGCTAATTACATTGCCGGTTGCGAAATTGCATTATCTCTTATAGTTTCCGAGATATGGACTATCGATAATTTACACCTTAGGCTCTGCTTCTAACTTGGGCCCAAATTGTAAAATGGTCTTATCTATTGGCGATTTCGTTCCAATTCACATTCCAAGTAATATTCGGCATGCTAATTACATTGCCGGTTGCCAAATTGCATTATCTCTTATAGTTTCCGAGATATGGACTATCGATAATTTACACCTTAGGCTCTGCTTCTAACTTGGGCCCAAATTGTAAAATGGTCTTATCTATTGGCGATTTCGTTCCAATTCACATTCCAAGTAATATTCGGCATGCTAATTACATTGCCGGTTGCCAAATTGCATTATCTCTTATAGTTTCCGAGATATGGACTATCGATAATTTACACCTTAGGCTCTGCTTCTAACTTGGGCCCAAATTGTAAAATGGTCTTATCTATTGGCGATTTCGTTCCAATTCACATTCCAAGTAATATTCGGCATGCTACTTACATTGCCGGTTGCCAAATTGCATTATCTCTTATAGTTTCCGAGATATGGACTATCGATAATTTACACCTTAGGCTCTGCTTCTAACTTGGGCCCAAATTGTAAAATGGTCTTATCTATTGGCGATTTCATCCCAATTCACATTCCAAGTGATATTCGGCATGCTAATTACATTGCCGGTTGCGAAATTGCATTATCTCTTATAGTTTCCGAGATATGGACTATCGATAATTTACACCTTAGGCTCTGCTTCTAACTTGCTCCCAAATTGTAAAATGGTCTTATCTATTGGCGATTTCGTTCCAATTCACATTCCAAGTAATATTCGGCATGCTAATTACATTGCCGGTTGCCAAATTGCATTATCTGTTATAGTTTCCGAGATATGGACTATCGATAATTTACACCTTAGGCTCTGCTTCTAACTTGGGCCCAAATTGTAAAATGGTCTTACCTATTGGCGATTCCGTTCCAATTCACATTCCAAGTAATATTCGGCATGCTAATTACATTGCCGGTTGCCAAATTGCATTATCTCTTATAGTTTCCGAGATATGGACTATCGATAATTTACACCTTAGGCTCTGCTTCTAACTTGGGCCCAAATTGTAAAATGGTCTTATCTATTGGCGATTTCGTTCCAATTCACATTCCAAGTAATATTCGGCATGCTACTTACATTGCCGGTTGCCAAATTGCATTATCTCTTATAGTTTCCGAGATATGGACTATCGATAATTTACACCTTAGGCTCTGCTTCTAACTTGGGCCCAAATTGTAAAATGGTCTTATCTATTGGCGATTTCATCCCAATTCACATTCCAAGTGATATTCGGCATGCTAATTACATTGCCGGTTGCG
Source organism: Rhynchophorus ferrugineus (assembly GCF_030347505.1). Lineage (NCBI taxonomy): Eukaryota > Metazoa > Arthropoda > Insecta > Coleoptera > Curculionidae > Rhynchophorus > Rhynchophorus ferrugineus. The sequence goes on from NW_027473049.1 coordinate 81,995, forward strand.
AAATTGCATTATCTCTTATAGTTTCCGAGATATGGACTATCGATAATTTACACCTTAGGCTCTGCTTCTAACTTGCTCCCAAATTGTAAAATGGTCTTATCTATTGGCGATTTCGTTCCAATTCACATTCCAAGTAATATTCGGCATGCTAATTACATTGCCGGTTGCCAAATTGCATTATCTCTTATAGTTTCCGAGATATGGACTATCGATAATTTACACCTTAGGCTCTGCTTCTAACTTGCTCCCAAACTTTAAATGGTCTTATCTATTGGCAATTTCCTTCCAATTCACATTCCAAGTAATATTCGGCATGCTAATTACATTGCCGTTTGCCAAATTGCATTATCTCTTATAGTTTCCGAGATATGGACTATCGATAATTTACACCTTAGGCTCTGCTTCTAACTTGGGCCCAAATTGTAAAATGGTCTTATCTATTGGCGATTTCGTTCCAATTCACATTCCAAGTAATATTCGGCATACTAATTACATTGCCGGTTGCCAAATTGAATTATCTCTTATAGTTTCCGAGATATGGACTATCGATAATTTACACCTTAGGCTCTGCTTCTAACTTGGGCCCAAATTGTAAAATGGTCTTACCTATTGGCGATTTCGTTCCAATTCACATTCCAAGTTATATTCGGCATGCTAATTACATTGCCGGTTGCCAAATTGCATTATCTCTTATAGTTTCCGAGATATGGACTATCGATAATTTACACCTTAGGCTCTGCTTCTAACTTGGGCCCAAATTGTAAAATGGTCTTATCTATTGGCGATTTCGTTCCAATTCACATTCCAAGTAATATTCGGCATGCTAATTACATTGCCGGTTGCCAAATTGCATTATCTCTTATAGTTTCCGAGATATGGACTATCGATAATTTACACCTTAGGCTCTGCTTCTAACTTGGGCCCAAATTGTAAAATGGTCTTATCTATTGGCGATTTCGTCCCAATTCATATTCTAAGTGATATTCGGCATGCTAATTACATTGCCACTTTCGAAATTGCATTATCTCTTATAGTTTCCAAGATATGGACTATCCATAATTTACACCTTAGGCTCTGCTTCTAACTTGGGCCCAAATTGTAAAATGGTCTTATCTATTGGCGATTTCGTTCCAATTCACATTCCAAGTAATATTCGGCATGCTAATTACATTGCCGGTTGCCAAATTGCACTATCCCTTATAGTTTCCGAGATATGGACTATCGATAATTTACACCTTAGGCTCTGCTTCTAACTTGGGCCCAAATTGTAAAATGGTCTTATCTATTGGCGATTTCGTTGCAATTCACATTCCAAGTAATATTCGGCATGCTAATTACATTGCCGGTTGCCAAATTGCATTATCTCTTATAGTTTCCGAGATATGGAATATCGATAATTTACACCTTAGGCTCTGCTTCTAACTTGGGCCCAAATTGTAAAATGGTCTTATCTATTGGCGATTTCGTTCCAATTCGCATTCCAAGTAATATTCGGCATGCTAATTACATTGCCGGTTGCCAAATTGCATTATCTCTTATAGTTTCCGAGATATGGACTATCGATAATTTACACCTTAGGCTCTGCTTCTAACTTGTGCCCAAATTGTAAAATGGTCTTATCTATTGGCGATTTCGTTCCAATTCACATTCCAAGTAATATTCGGCATGCTAATTACATTGCCGGTTGCCAAATTGCATTATCTCTTATAGTTTCCGAGATATGGACTATCGATAATTTACACCTTAGGCTCTGCTTCTAACTTGGGCCCAAATTGTAAAATGGTCTTACCTATTGGCGATTTCGTTCCAATTCGCACTCCAAGTAATATTCGGCATGCTAATTATATTGCCGGTTGCGAAATTGCATTATCTCTTATAGTTTCCGAGATACGGACTATCAATAATTTACACCTTAGGCTCTGCTTCTAACTTGGGCCCAAATTGTAAAATGGTCTTATCTATTGGCGATTTCGTTCCAATTCACATTCCAAGTAATATTCGGCATGCTAATTACATTGCCGGTTGCCAAATTGCATTATCTCTTATAGTTTCCGAGATATGGACTATCGATAATTTACACCTTAGGCTCTGCTTCTAACTTGGGCCCAAATTGTAAAATGGTCTTATCTATTGGCGATTTCGTTCCAATTCACATTCCAAGTAATATTCGGCATGCTAATTACATTGCCGGTTGCAAAATTGCATTATCTCTTATAGTTTCCGAGATATGGACTATCGATAATTTACACCTTAGGCTCTGCTTCTAACTTGGGCCCAAATTGTAAAATGGTCTTATCTATTGGCGATTTCGTTCCAATTCACATTCCAAGTAATACTCGGCATGCTAATTACATTGCCGGTTGCCAAATTGCATTATGTCTTATAGTTTCCGAGATATGGACTATCGATAATTTACACCTTAGGCTCTGCTTCTAACTTGGGCCCAAATTGTAAAATGGTCTTATCTATTGGCGTTTTCGTTCCAATTCACATTCCAAGTAATATTCGGCATGCTAATTACATTGCCGGTTGCCAAATTGCATTATCTCTTATAGTTTCCGAGATATGGACTATCGATAATTTACACCTTAGGCTCTGCTTCTAACTTGGGCCCAAATTGTAAAATGGTCTTCTCTATTGGCGATTTCGTTCCAATTCACATTCCAAGTAATATTCGGCATGCTAATTACATTGCCGGTTGCCAAATTGCATTATCTCTTATAGTTTCCGAGATATGGACTATCGATAATTTACACCTTAGGGTCTGTTTCTAACTTGGGCCCAAATTGTAAAATGGTCTTATCTATTGGCGATTTCATTCCAATTCACATTCCAAGTAATATTCGGCATGCTAATTACATTGCCGGTTGCCAAATTGCATTATCTCTTATAGTTTCCGAGATATGGACTATCGATAATTTACACCTTAGGCTCTGCTTCTAACTTGGGCCCAAATTGTAAAATGGTCTTCTCTATTGGCGATTTCGTTCCAATTCACATTCCAAGTAATATTCGGCATGCTAATTACATTGCCGGTTGCCAAATTGCATTATCTCTTATAGTTTCCGAGATATGGACTATCGATAATTTACACCTTAGGCTCTGCTTCTAACTTGGGCCCAAATTGTAAAATGGTCTTCTCTATTGGCGATTTCGTTCCAATTCACATTCCAAGTAATATTCGGCATGCTAATTACATTGCCGGTTGCCAAATTGCATTATCTCTTATAGTTTCCGAGATATGGACTATCGGTAATTTACACCTTAGGCTCTGCTTCTAACTTGGGCCCAAATTGTAAAATGGTCTTATCTATTGGCGGCATGCTAATTACATTGCCGGTTGCCAAATTGAATTATCTCTTATAGTTTCCGAGATATGGACTATCGATAATTTACACCTTAGGCTCTGCTTCTAACTTGGGCCCAAATTGTAAAATGGTCTTACCTATTGGCGATTTCGTTCCAATTCACATTCCAAGTAATATTCGGCATGCTAATTACATTGCCGGTTGCCAAATTGCATTATCTCTTCTAGTTTCCGAGATATGGACTATCGATTATTTACACCTTAGGCTCTGCTTCTAACTTGGGCCCAAATTGTAAAATGGTCTTATCTATTGGCGATTTCGTTCCAATTCACATTAAAAGTAATATTCGGCATGCTAATTACATTGCCGGTTGCCAAATTGCATTATCTCTTATAGTTTCCGAGATATGGACTATCGATAATTTACACCTTAGGCTCTGCTTCTAACTTGGGCCCAAATTGTAAAATGGTTTTATCTATTGGCGATTTCGTTCCAATTCACATTCCAAGTAATATTCGGCATGCTAATTACATTGCCGGTTGCCAAATTGCATTATCTCTTATAGTTTCCGAGATATGGACTATCGATAATTTACACCTTAGGCTCTGCTTCTAACTTGGGCCCAAATTGTAAAATGGTCTTATCTATTGGCGATTTCGTCCCAATTCACATTCCAAGTGATATTCGGCATGTAATTACATTGCCGATTGCGAAATTGCATTATCTCTTATAGTTTCCGAGATATGGACTATCAATAATTTACACCTTAGGCTCTGCTTCTAACTTGTGCCCAAATTGTAAAATGGTCTTATCTATTGGCGATTTCGTTCCAATTCACATTCCAAGTAATATTCGGCATGCTAATTACATTGCCGGTTGCCAAATTGCATTATCTCTTATAGTTTCCGAGATATGGACTATCGATAATTTACACCTTAGGCTCTGCTTCTAACTTGGGCCCAAATTGTAAAATGGTCTTATCTATTGGCGATTTCGTTCCAATTCACATTCCAAGTAATACTCGGCATGCTAATTACATTGCCGGTTGCCAAATTGCATTATGTCTTATAGTTTCCGAGATATGGACTATCGATAATTTACACCTTAGGCTCTGCTTCTAACTTGGGCCCAAATTGTAAAATGGTCTTATCTATTGGCGATTTCGTTCCAATTCACACTCCAAGTAATATTCGGCATGCTAATTACATTGCCGGTTGCCAAATTGCATTATCTCTTATAGTTTCCGAGATATGGACTATCGATAATTTACACCTTAGGCTCTGCTTCTAACTTGGGCCCAAATTGTAAAATGGTCTTCTCTATTGGCGATTTCGTTCCAATTCACATTCCAAGTAATATTCGGCATGCTAATTACATTGCCGGTTGCCAAATTGCATTATCTCTTATAGTTTCCGAGATATGGACTATCGATAATTTACACCTTAGGCTCTGTTTCTAACTTGGGCCCAAATTGTAAAATGGTCTTATCTATTGGCGATTTCATTCCAATTTACATTCCAAGTAATATTCGGCATGCTAATTACATTGCCGGTTGCCAAATTGCATTATCTCTTATAGTTTCCGAGATATGGACTATCGATAATTTACACCTTAGGCTCTGCTTCTAACTTGGGCCCAAATTGTAAAATGGTCTTCTCTATTGGCGATTTCGTTCCAATTCACATTCCAAGTAATATTCGGCATGCTAATTACATTGCCGGTTGCCAAATTGCATTATCTCTTATAGTTTCCGAGATATGGACTATCGATAATTTACACCTTAGGCTCTGTTTCTAACTTGGGCCCAAATTGTAAAATGGTCTTATCTATTGGCGATTTCATTCCAATTTACATTCCAAGTAATATTCGGCATGCTAATTACATTGCCGGTTGCCAAATTGCATTATCTCTTATAGTTTCCGAGATATGGACTATCGATAATTTACACCTTAGGCTCTGCTTCTAACTTGGGCCCAAATTGTAAAATGGTCTTCTCTATTGGCGATTTCGTTCCAATTCACATTCCAAGTAATATTCGGCATGCTAATTACATTGCCGGTTGCCAAATTGCATTATCTCTTATAGTTTCCGAGATATGGACTATCGATAATTTACACCTTAGGCTCTGCTTCTAACTTGGGCCCAAATTGTAAAATGGTCTTCTCTATTGGCGATTTCGTTCCAATTCACATTCCAAGTAATATTCGGCATGCTAATTACATTGCCGGTTGCCAAATTGCATTATCTCTTATAGTTTCCGAGATATGGACTATCGGTAATTTACACCTTAGTCTCTGCTTCTAACTGGGGCCCAAATTGTAAAATGGTCTTATCTATTGGCGATTTCGTTCCAATTCACATTCCAAGTAATATCCGGCATGCTAATTACATTGCCGGTTGCCAAATTGAATTATCTCTTATAGTTTCCGAGATATGGACTATCGATAATTTACACCTTAGGCTCTGCTTCTAACTTGGGCCCAAATTGTAAAATGGTCTTACCCTATTGGCGATTTCGTTCCAATTCACATTCCAAGTAATATTCGGCATGCTAATTACATTGCCGGTTGCCAAATTGCATTATCTCTTCTAGTTTCCGAGATATGGACTATCGATTATTTACACCTTAGGCTCTGCTTCTAACTTGGGCCCAAATTGTAAAATGGTCTTATCTATTGGCGATTTCGTTCCAATTCACATTCCAAGTAATATTCGGCATGCTAATTACATTGCCGGTTGCCAAATTGCATTATCTCTTATAGTTTCCGAGATATGGACTATCGATAATTTACACCTTAGGCACTGCTTCTAACTTGGGCCCAAATTGTAAAATGATCTTATCTATTGGCGATTTCGTTCCAATTCACATTCCAAGTAATATCCGGCATGCTAATTACATTGGCGGTTGCCAAATTGAATTATCTCTTATAGTTTCCGAGATATGGACTATCGATAATTTACACCTTAGGCTCTGCTTCTAACTTGGGCCCAAATTGTAAAATGGTCTTATCTATTGGCGATTTCGTTCCAATTCACATTCCAAGTAATATTCGGCATGCTAATTACATTGCCGGTTGCCAAATTGCATTATCTCTTATAGTTTCCGAGATATGGACTATCGATAATTTACACCTAAGGCTCTGCTTCTAACTTGGGCCCAAATTGTAAAATGGTCTTATCTATTGGCGATTTCGTTCCAATTCACATTCCAAGTAATACTCGGCATGCTAATTACATTGCCGGTTGCCAAATTGCATTATCTCTTATAGTTTCCGAGATATGGACTATCGATAATTTACACCTTAGGCTCTGCTTCTAACTTGGGCCCAAATTGTAAAATGGTTTTCTCTATTGGCGATTTCGTTCCAATTCACATTCCAAGTAATATTCGGCATGCTAATTACATTGCCGGTTGCCAAATTGCATTATCTCTTATAGTTTCCGAGATATGGACTATCGGTAATTTACACCTTAGGCTCTGCTTCTAACTTGGCCCAAATTGTAAAATGGTCTTATCTATTGGCGATTTCGTTCCAATTCACATTCCAAGTAATATCCGGCATGCTAATTACATTGCCGGTTGCCAAATTGAATTATCTCTTATAGTTTCCGAGATATGGACTATCGATAATTTACACCTTAGGCTCTGCTTCTAACTTGGGCCCAAATTGTAAAATGGTCTTACCTATTGGCGATTTCGTTCCAATTCACATTCCAAGTAATATTCGGCATGCTAATTACATTGCCGGTTGCCAAATTGCATTATCTCTTCTAGTTTCCGAGATATGGACTATCGATTATTTACACCTTTGGCTCTGCTTCTAACTTGGGCCCAAATTGTAAAATGGTCTTATCTATTGGCGATTTCGTTCCAATTCTCATTCCAAGTAATATTCGGCATGCTAATTACATTGCCGGTTGCCAAATTGCATTATCTCTTATAGTTTCCGAGATATGGACTATCGATAATTTACACCTTAGGCTCTGCTTCTAACTTGGGCCCAAATTGTAAAATGGTCTTATCTATTGGCGATTTCGTTCCAATTCACATTCCAAGTAATATTCGGCATGCTAATTACATTGCCGGTTGCCAAATTGCATTATCTCTTATAGTTTCCGAGATATGGACTATCGATAATTTACACCTTAGGCTCTGCTTCTAACTTGGGCCCAAATTGTAAAATGGTCTTATCTATTGGCGATTTCGTCCCAATTCACATTCCAAGTGATATTCGGCATGTAATTACATTGCCGATTGCGAAATTGCATTATCTATTATAGTTTCCGAGGATATGGACTATCAATAATTTACACCATATGCTCTGCTTCTAACTTGTGCCCAAATTGTAAAATGGTCTTATCTATTGGCGATTTCGTTCCAATTCACATTCCAAGTAATATTCGGCATGCTAATTACATTGCCGGTTGCCAAATTGCATTATCTCTTATAGTTTCCGAGATATGGACTATCGATAATTTACACCTTAGGCTCTGCTTCTAACTTGGGCCCAAATTGTAAATGGGTCTTATCTATGGCGATTTCGTTCCAATTCACATTCCAAGTAATACTCGGCATGCTAATTACATTGCCGGTTGCCAAATTGCATTATGTCTTATAGATTCCGAGATATGGACTATCGATAATTTACACCTTAGGCTCTGCTTCTAACTTGGGCCCAAATTGTAAAATGGTCTTATCTATTGGCGATTTCGTTCCAATTCACATTCCAAGTAATATTCGGCATGCTAATTACATTGCCGGTTGCCAAATTGCATTATGTCTTATAGTTTCCGAGATATGGACTATCGATAATTTACACCTTAGGCTCTGCTTCTAACTTGGGCCCAAATTGTAAAATGGTCTTATCTATTGGCGATTTCGTTCCAATTCACACTCCAAGTAATATTCGGCATGCTAATTACATTGCCGGTTGCGAAATTGCATTATCTCTTATAGTTTACGAGATATGGACTATCGATAATTTACACCTTAGGCTCTGCTTCTAACTTGGGCCCAAATTGTAAAATGGTCTTATCTATTGGCGTTTTCGTTCCAATTCACATTCCAAGTAATATTCGGCATGCTAATTACATTGCCGGTTGCCAAATTGCATTATCTCTTATAGTTTCCGAGATATGGACTATCGATAATTTACACCTTAGGCTCTGCTTCTAACTTGGGCCCAAATTGTAAAATGGTCTTCTCTATTGGCGATTTCGTTCCAATTCACATTCCAAGTAATATTCGGCATGCTAATTACATTGCCGGTTGCCAAATTGCATTATCTCTTATAGTTTCCGAGATATGGACTATCGATAATTTACACCTTAGGCTCTGTTTCTAACTTGGGCCCAAATTGTAAAATGGTCTTATCTATTGGCGATTTCATTCCAATTCACATTCCAAGTAATATTCGGCATGCTAATTACATTGCCGGTTGCCAAATTGCATTATCTCTTATAGTTTTCGAGATATGGACTATCGATAATTTACACCTTAGGCTCTGCTTCTAACTTGGGCCCAAATTGTAAAATGGTCTTCTCTATTGGCGATTTCGTTCCAATTCACATTCCAAGTAATATTCGGCATGCTAATTACATTGCCGGTTGCCAAATTGCATTATCTCTTATAGTTTCCGAGATATGGACTATCGATAATTTACACCTTAGGCTCTGCTTCTAACTTGGGCCCAAATTGTAAAATGGTCTTCTCTATTGGCGATTTCGTTCCAATTCACATTCAAGTAATATTCGGCATGCTAATTACATTGCCGGTTGCCAAATTGCATTATCTCTTATAGTTTCCGAGATATGGACTATCGGTAATTTACAACTTAGGCTCTGCTTCTAACTGGGGCCCAAATTGTAAAATGGTCTTATCTATTGGCGATTTCGTTCCAATTCACATTCCAAGTAATATCCGGCATGCTAATTACATTGCCGGTTGCCAAATTGAATTATCTCTTATAGTTTCCGAGCATATGGACTATCGATAATTTACACCTTAGGCTCTGCTTCTAACTTGGGCCCAAATTGTAAAATGGTCTTACCTATTGGCGATTTCGTTCCAATTCGCATTCCAAGTAATATTCGGCATGCTAATTACATTGCCGGTTGCCAAAATTGCATTATCTCTTCTAGTTTCCGAGATATGGACTATCGATTATTTACACCTTAGGCTCTGCTTCTAACTTGGGCCCAAATTGTAAAATGGTCTTATCTATTGGCGATTTCGTTCCAATTCACATTCCAAGTAATATTCGGCATGCTAATTACATTGCCGGTTGCCAAATTGCATTATCTCTTATAGTTTCCGAGATATGGACTATCGATAATTTACATCTTAGGCTCTGCTTCTAACTTGGGCCCAAATTGTAAAAATCGTCTTATCTATTGGCGATTTCGTTCCAATTCACATTCCAAGTAAATATTCGGCATGCTAATTACATTGCCGGTTGCCAAATTGCATTATCTCTTATAGTTTCCGAGATATGGACTATCGACTAATTTACACCTTAGGCCCTGCTTCTAACTTGGGCCCAAATTGTAAAATGATCTTATCTATTGGCGATTTCGTTCCAATTCACATTCCAAGTAATATCCGGCATGCTAATTACATTGGCGGTTGCCAATTGAATTATCTCTTATAGTTTCCGAGATATGGACTATCGATAATTTACACCTTAGGCTCTGCTCTCTAACTTGAGCCCAAAATTGTAAAATGGTCTTATCTATTGGCGATTTTCGTTCCAATTCACATTCCAAGTAATATTCGGCATGCTAATTACATTGCCGGTTGCCAAATTGCATTATCTCTTATAGTTTCGAGTATGGACTATCGATAATTTACACACCTTAGGGCTCTGCTTCTAACTTTGGCCCAAATTGTAAAATGGTCTTATCTATTGGCGATTTCGTTCCAATTCACATTCCAAGTATACTCGGCAGCTAATTACTTTACATTGC